>NW_026250982.1:0-131435 GCF_022114955.1 Emericellopsis cladophorae | reverse complement strand
TATTTTCTTATCTGATGGGTTGCTTTCCGAAACCACCCCTGCTCGCGAACGCCAACGTCCTTCCAAGCATAACGATGACCTCTTGACAGCCATGAAATCGACAACCTAAAGTGCACTGAATTCACCCTGATCTGCTGTGTGAACGATGTTGAGGAAGATCTCGCCGTTCTGTGGAAGATGGTCGCCGGAACTGGCCAGGCCATCGCGCCGCACAACTCCTCGATCAATGCGGGCCCTCAGGTGAAGAGCGGTTCCAAGAAAGTGCCAGGACACCCCGAACCTCGACCCAAGCTGGAGAAGCCTTCTGCGAAGAGCAATATTGGCGGGCAGCTTGATTCAGCATGGCTGCCACAGCCGGTGTACTGGAATGGTGCTTATAGGGACTTTTCTCCTGTGCACACGGACTCGGACCTTGGGCCCCACGCGCTCTTTCAGCGAGAGCTCAGTCACCGTGCCTATGACAATGGTTCTCAGAGTCGACATCGAGGGGCTGTCTCTGGTGACTCCGTTGACCCAAGGGTTTACGATAAAGACGGCAAGAAAGAGAGCGAGGACAGCGACGCCAATGATTCTGGCTACTGTCTCATCTTCAAAGACGAATACGAGAATTGAGTCATCTTTGAGCGCCAATTGCTGGCCCTGGCGGGTTTAAGATGTTTAGAGTACGGGTTAACAGGGTGGAGCTCTCTGTTCTAGGTGGTTTGCCGCCACATACAGTCTACATCGGCTTGTCTGAAGGCGCTGCAGCTTTATTGAGTAGTTTAGCGAAGACAGGGGGCTGTTACTCTACCTTGAGGCCCAGGAAGTTAAGCAAGAGAATTATGAAACGTCTGAACTTGACGCTTGTGACTGGGTACCAACCTTTGCGATGGTGGCTCCCAATGATACAGAATGTTTCCCCCTCAGATTACTGGGTTGACGTTTCATGGTAAACTTTGTGTCCTTTGTCTGTGTTTCAACATTAACTATATTCTGCATAGATCCAAAGGATTGCATGCACTTAGTATGTAGACTCCAGCAGGGAGGAGTGGGCGAAGAGCTTTTGAGCTTGAGTGATCTCCTAGTTTTACACTATATGCTTTTTAAAATTCGACTTCTTGTTTCAGGAAAACACGCTGGCATACCATTACCATCTTGCGCGACTCAACTGTGCTAGACAGTGCCTGTGCCCGTGTCGTAGGACAAGACAACGTGAATCTACGATGATTCAAGGCGTGCGCACACAGGTGGTCAACAATGACGGGAACTACATGTATGTAGTTGCGTTGCCGGGAGACCGTGCGGGCTCGATACCGCATTAGGCAATTCGACTTCGAAATATTAATTTTGCACTGCAGGAGGACCCTGGATTTTCTACCTGCATCGCTCAAACTGAAAGCCGAGTAAGCCCGTGGTTCACCTAGCTGCTCGATTGCCACTTGACTAAAGATTGCGGGCTATGCGAGCGATGCAATTTTCTCTGCTTTTTCCAGTAGCTGGGACGAGCAAATTGATAGAGCATGATGGTTGATGACCGTCTTGGCGCTCCATGGCTCTTCCCTACCTGTATCACTTACTCTAGCGTATCTCGGGACGAGGGCGGTGAGTGTTTTTGAACTCGAATTATACAGAGTATTTGACTAGGAAACTCTTGTATTAATAAGATCAAGACCAAATGGGCGATGGTCTGTCCGGGGAGATAACACCATGAGCGCCGTCGTGCTGGCTGTCACGTTGTTTCACAAGGTTGCATACCTAGTCGCACCAGCACCCCCGAACAATGATGTTGATGCGCACCCGATTAATCAAAACGTAGCATCACAGCTCATTCATGGTGCCGATGCATCAAGGAACTCGAGCATTGTTCGCTTTTTTTAATCGGCAGCAGCCACAGCGATAGTGCTGCACTTCGTTGTGACCAAGGGTCACTATCGCCTGACGTGATGGGGGTTGAGGCTAGTCCCAAAAGAGAAGAGCGCCACCTTCGCGGACGGGCTCCACCGACAGTCTTGGCCGACTGGATTGGAGAAAAGTTGACTGCCTGAGGCACGACACCGCACACTCAAGGGACCTCTGGCACGTCAATAATCATACACGTACCTCCGTAGACGTTGTGCAGTGAGGGAAAGCAAAGAGTCTGGAGCAGCGAACAGATAGCCACCGGGCAGGGGACTGGATGGTGTAGAGCAGCAGCACCAATGTTGTGCCTACCCTCCACGGCATTGTTGATTCAGAGCCAAATCCAGGCAGGCCAGGCTAACGCCGTCCCCCATTTGCTTGCAGACTTTATCCAGATCTTGCAGCGACCAACCTGACAATGTGAACACTGTCCTATTTGTTGTCTTTTCCTGAACAAACTCGTGAGGGCACTGCGTTAGACTCGATTCCGCTCACAGGCCGTCGACTCCAGTCCCCCGACGGCAGGCGAATCTTGACGACGGAACGCACTGTCCCCACAGATTTTCACAGCGCTGACCCAGAGCCTGCGCAGCCCTGAAGTGCGCTGCATATCACGTCCAGTCCAGTCCAGTCGTCTCGACCCCATACGGCCCCAAGCCTCTTGCCCGTCATACCTGCCCACCGGGCCCTCGCCTCGTTGAGCCTTTCTAGTCTTCGCGAGTCCATCCTCTTCAGCAGAGTTCGGTCCCCCCTCACGCATCCGAGGACTCCTCTGTAGAGAATGTCGACGCCTACGACGGCCGTGGCCACGCTTCCCCCGTCTAATTATTACGCTCACCACAGTCCGCATCACCAGTACGCGCACCCGCACTCGAACCACCGGTCCGGTGTCTCCGCAAACTATCGCTACGTTGCCAACCATAACTCGCCCTCGTCCGCGACGATTACGACAGCAACGGCCCCGTCTGCCTCCAGCGGCTCCTCGACAATCCCTCAGCCGCTCTCCGTCGTACCTAACCACGGTGGTGCTCCCGTTGCACCCCATCTACAGTCCTCGTTGGGAGGCTATCCTCTGACTGTGGATGGCGTGAACCAGCAACCTTCCGCCCCCCGTCCACCACCCCACGCTTCCTATCGAAATAGCGACTACACGTATTCCACTGCTGGCGTGGCTGTTGATTCTTCGAGGAATCAACCTGCCCAATTCAACGGGTACGGCGCACCAGAAATGGCCGACCCACCAACCAAGAAGCGTCGACGATCTCAGGGCCCCGACTGGGACACCTTCTACCAAAATGGCCTCCCCAAGGAAGTCATTGTCATTCCCGATGATACTCCAGAGCCAGAGCAGAACAATAGCCGGAAGACCGGCAACGGCAATTCGAGTCGGATCAATGGCCACATTGATGTGACGTCTTCTCATTCAAGTGGGACCGCCAATACATCGGCCGTACGCCAGCCCGCCAAGAAGCGCCGCAAAGAGGATGAGGTCGACAAGACGCAAAGCCAAAAGTATCGCCTTCAGCATCCTAGCTCGCATGGCAACACGCCGGCGGGGGCTAGCATATCGAGTGATGGCACGACTTCGGCCCTCAACACCACGGCTGCCACATCGTTATCTTCGAATGGATACCTGGACGACTTGTCTTTACCACAGAAGCGGAAGAGGACGCGGCAGCAGGTCGCCAACGAGGCTAAGCGCAGGGATACGGATGTTCTCGGCAGCCGCATGCTCACCTACAAGCCTCCGGCACAACCTGTGAAGAAAGCACCTGATGTACGAGTGCGTGCTGTTCCCGACGTAAGTGGCTACCCTCTGCTCCCTACCCCTCCATGCCTTATCTGACGCTTCATGCAGACCCGCCTCAAGGGCACCAAGGTCGATGACGATGACGGCCATTACATTATAGTCCCAGAGGCTCCTCTAACCGACCGATGTATGTGGCTCAGACTACCTACTCTCAACGCTCGATGCTGACATTGCATAGACTACATCAAACGGCTACTGGGACAAGGAACCTTTGGCAAAGTTGTTCTTGCGCATGACATCAGTCGCAAAAAGGACGTTGCTATCAAAATCATCCGGTCTGTCCAGAAATACCGCGATGCTTCTAAGATCGAGCTGAGGGTTCTTGCGACTCTCAAGGCAAATGACGACGAGAACCGCAACCGATGTATACATCTCCGAGATTGCTTCGATTTCTGTGGGCACATCTGTATCGTCATGGACCTTCTCAGTCAGAGCGTCTTTGACTTTCTCAAAGGCAATGGATTTGTTCCATTTCCCAACAGTCAGATCCAGAGCTTTGCTCGACAGCTATTCACTAGCGTTGCTTGTAGGATCAACCCTTTCGAGTATTGCGGGACACAGCGCTGACAAGTTTTAGTCCTCCATGATTTGAACCTGATTCACACGGATCTGAAACCCGAGAACATTTTACTTTGTGACGCTCAATATCAGACTTTCACATACAACCGGCGGATTCCGTCCTCATCCACAAATATCAACCGCACTGCTGCACAACGGCGAGTGCTGCTGGACACAGAGATTCGACTCATCGACTTTGGATCTGCTACCTTCCAAGACGAGTACCATTCTTCGGTCGTGTCAACGCGGCATTACCGTGCCCCGGAGATTATTCTCGGCCTGGGCTGGTCATATCCTTGCGATATCTGGAGTATTGGATGCATCCTAGTCGAGTTCTACACAGGAGACGCCCTGTTCCAGACACACGACAACCTGGAGCATCTTGCCATGATGGAGGCAGTTGTAGGGCGCAAAATCGATTCGCACTTGGTGCAGCAGGTCAACAAAGGTTCCAGCCGGCACGGTGCTAACAGCGCTGCAAGGTAAGCTACTCAGCTGACCCTCTGGCTGATGATGTTGCTAATGTCGCATACAGATACTTCAAGCGCTTGAAGCTGGACTACCCGAACGCCGAAACAACCCGAGGCTCCCGTCGATTTGTGAAGGCGATGAGGAATCTTGACGTGAGCAGGCCGCAACTTCAGCCTCATGGCATGACTAACGAACTACTGCAGGATGTGATACCTACCACGACGCCATTTATGAGGAACTTCAAAGATCTTCTGCGAAAGATTTTCGTTTATGATCCAAGTCAACGCATCACGGCTCATCAAGCCTTGCAGCACGAATGGTTCAAGGAGATGGCACACAGCGATGATGGAACAGAAGCAGCGCGACTTCGCGTGCAGCGACTCACTTCGCGAGCGCAGAGACTCAACGAAGGGAGGTATGCAGAGCAACAGACCTGGTAGTTCGCAGGCCAAGTCGATCAACGACAGGTCATTGTCACGACCCGAGTACGAGCATAGCATAACGATGGAGTTTCTGATTTTCGCTGGTTGGGGGAGATATCTGGATGAGGTTTGCACATGTGCCATGTCACCTCGCGGAGTATATCGGCTTGTATATGCTGTGTGTTCCCTATGTCTACAGTGCCGCAGTGGATTCGGCGTTCCGGTTGATAGTCACGATAACTCTTGGTAAGACCCAAGGGGCGCGCACACTGCGGAAGCATGAGTGGAGATGAAAAGGTCAGACACCTTGCTATGGTTATTACAACACCCATGGAATGCGCAAAGACCCCTTCCCATGATTGTGGAACATCTAGAAGACACAAAGCCAGCCAAGGCGTCATCAGGTGGTACACATTGCTGCCACATGAGTCTAATCTGCTACTCTACTATACAAGGATGATCCGTAGTGTCTATTTGATCATGACTCGGTGCTGTCGTCAGGCTCGTCCCCGTCTTCCTGGAAAAGCTTCTCCAACGCCGGCATGTAGCAGGCTGCCTTTTGCCAGTCGCCCAGCTTGACGGTCATGTAGTCAAATCCCAGCAGGACGGACGCGGTGCCGGCCTCGCCCTCCCACTTCAACGCCTCGCGCTTCACGTAGCGTTGCGAGAAGTGCGTGAGCAGCGTCCTGCGCGCCTGCATGTCCTTGGCGACCTGCAGGGCCTCGCCCATGGTGCTGTGCATCTTCTGCTTGGCGTGGTCGGCCTTGTCGTCGCCAAAGGTGCTTTCGTGAATCAGGAGGTGTGTGCCACGGCACGCCTTGGCAAAGGCCTGCGAGGGACGGCAGTCACCAGAGTAGGCGACCCGGAGACCCGACGCAAGCTCGATCTCGACGGCCTCGGAGCGCGGGCAGTGCGGCACGGGGACGCGGCGGATGGCCTTGAGGCCGTGGTCGTGGGAGAAGTGCAGGCCTGCCTGTGCGTAGGTGAAGGAGGCTTCGTCCTCGCAGTTGGGGAAGACCAGCCGATGGAAGCCAAAATCTTCCACCTGAGCGTAGTCTTGCAGGATGGACCTGAATTTGGGGACACATGAGATGGCGAGCTTGGCGTTGGATCCGTCCCGCAAGGTCTGTTCGTACCACGCCTTGATCGCTGAGGTGGTGCCCAGGTGGTGATCTGCGTGTAGGTGACTGATGAGGATGCACCGCAGGTCGCGCAGAACCTCGGTGGCGCCATCGTAGCCCCATAGGCGGTTGATCTGGCCAAGGGTGCCTTCGCCGCAGTCGAGCAGGAAGGCTGCCTTGCCAGGGACGCGGACCAGCGTACCTGACACGTTGCGGTACTTTGAGGGCACAGAGGATCCGGTGCCAAGGCAGGTGATCTCTGTATCGCGACCCGGAATATCCTTCTCTTCTTTTTCAACCTTGGCTAAGAAATCCGGGTCCGTCGCTTGAGCTCTGCATTCCTCTGCTAGAGCGAGGACGTCGTCGGCGACGGAGTTGTAGGCACCCATGAGGTCCGCAAAGGGAGCCGCCTTGTCGTCCTCGAATAGCAATTTGGGCATCAGCTGAGCAGATCTGCCGATCCGGCCGAACTCAATGTTGGACTTGGGTGGCGGCGCCTGCGTCTTGACCGCGTTGTCGTACTTGAGAACGGCGAAGCGATCGGGGTCGAGACGTCGAAGACGCATCTGCAGCTCTGCCGGGCCCGGGTTGCAGATCATGTTGGGGCATGTGTCCGGGGCACATACGACATGTCGTATCTGGGGTCTGTCGTCCATGAATTTGCGGATCCGGGGGTGCGTGGAGAGGTCTGCGCCGAGTAACCAGTACATGACCGAGATGTGCGACATGAGCTCCTGGTCCTCCCATTCGGGCCGCTGCATAAAGGACTCGACAAAGTCGGGGCTCTCAATGTCGGCCACAATGAGCCCTCGTCCGCGGATGGGCTCGCCCATGACCATGTCTGGCGTGACCTCTTTGCCGTCGGCCGTCGTCACCGTCTGGCCAGCCGTGAGCCGCTTGAAGTCGGTGACCTGGACGCCCAAGGCCTTGGCGGCCTTAGGATCGAATTTTCCCCTGCGATCGCGCATCTTGACAATGTAGCTCATGGATATTTGGCTGTACGACGTCCGGAGAGGGATTCTGTCTGATGACATGGTCTCGACGTTGCTGCGGCGAGGACCAATGTTTCCGTGGCGCCATATCCAAGCCTTGTCCCCTGCCCTGGGGGGTTCCACGCCGTCCGCGGTATAAGGTCCCTTGTACAGTTGCGGCGTTCCGTTCTCTATCACGCAGGCATCGTCCGATGGGGCGAGATCGCGGATCCGGCAAGCTTCGAGAGGGTTGAACCGTACGTCGCCATTCCATATTTGCTTCTCGACAATGTAACGCGCGACCTCGGCACTGTTCGCGTTTTCCGCCTCCAACTTCTCCATGTCGGCATCCGTCACGTCGGCCTCGTCGTCGGATTCTGGGCCGTGTGTCCTACGTCGTTTTCGCGGGCTGCTGGACCGCTCGCGTGTGACGGGCACCTTCCAGACGCGAACGACATCGTCATGCCAGTCTGGCTCCGTCAACGGTTTGTTGCTTTCCCTTGAGTCTGTCCTTTGCTCATGCATGCGGGCATTGATCGACTGCCGTAGTAGGACTGACCGTTGCGACGCCATCAAATGGGATAGGTTGTCGCCTCCATGTACATCGACGCCCTGATGCCGGGCCGCCTCCAGCAGCCTCTTGCCCTGCCCCTGCCGCACGAGGTTGTCGATTCTGTAGGTCTCCTTGGACGAATTGGCGGCGCCGGCAATCGTGAGCATGAATCCCATCAGCCCGCCTACTTGGTCCCAGCCGGTGGCACCAGAGAGGAAGATCTGCGTGACGCCAGAAAAGTTAACCTTGCGACTGCCCATGGTGCGCTGGGACCCCTCTGGTACCCGCCCAAAGACATAGTGGCAGCGGTCGCTGCGCAGGTACACGCACGCAGAGCTTGTGTCGGCCGAGGGCGCGATGGCCAGCTGGATGTTGGTCGTCATGGTGCTGGGATGTGTCTTGTATACGTCTAGTATTTCGGCTGGAGGGTCTGGCCGGTCTTTCTTGGGTTGCGACCTGCGTCGCCCTGGCCTTGGATGCTTGTCGGTGCTTGATCTTCTCGTCAGGAGTAGTGTAGAGCGGATACGACCGAGTGAGGTACGGGCGAGTTTAGGGAGAAGGGGATGGAGTTCGGATATACAGCGGCGTGTGACCCATAACGCCATGAGCGAAGGGCAAGAAGAATGGAAGCTCCCAGCGTGGAGACATGAAGATGGAGAGAAGCTGTCGCGGGTCAAATTGATGCTGGAAAGTTTTAGCGGGTCTGTCTATCTACACGTACTGTCTCTTGTGCCGCGACGTGCCACTGATGGAGGGGCTGCCAGCTGTATCTGGTCACTGCTTTGTGGTACCCTGTACCACTCAATGCCTTTGCATGAAATGCAGTGGACATGGGTATGGAGAATTTTAGGCTGGCTTCTGTGACGGTATATCTTGCTTCATACTCTTGTTGATAGCTCCGCCCTACTGTGCATATCAATAGCCGCATGGCCATATTATTACACTGCCAAGTCATTTCGTCATTGTCCCCCCAAGACTAACTTAGTGCTCCCGGCATCAACTATCCGCAACGCGCTCCACCATCTATCTCACTGCCATCATCGACCACTTCGTTCACTTACAAAACCATTCATGTACAAACTCAGAACACTCACTCATTCCTCTCGCTCACTAGCATCCACGTTGCGCACAAACCGTCCTTCTAGAAATTACTCAGGGTCCCCCATCATGTCCGACAAGATCAACCGCAACCCCCATCCCGACTTCAAGAGCGTGGAATCTTCACGAGCCGAGTGGGAGGTCAACACATCCTTCCACTACACCAAGACACCGCAGCCAGACTGGTCGTACGGCGCTGGCGCAAACCAGCTACGCACCGAGGAGGATAAGCAAAAGAAGCACATTGCCATTGACCCCCAAGCGGAGGACCGCCCAGGCCCCTTCAACTACAAGCTGCTCATCTCTGCCATTGTGCCTCGGCCCATTGCGTTTGTCAGCACGAGGAGCAAGGACGGCAAGACGACAAATCTGGCTCCTTTTAGCTACTTCAACTTTGTCAACCATGACCCTCCGCTCTTCGTCGTCGGCTTTGCCTCGGGCATCGGCAACGCCAAGGACACGCTCAAGAACATTCTCGAGACGGAAGAGTGCGTCATCAACATCATCTCCGAGCCCTTTGTCGAGGCTGCCAACGCCACCAGCATCAACGCACCCTACGGTGCTTCCGAGTGGGACGTGAGTGGCCTGACGCCCGTGTACGACTGCGAGAATGTCAAGTGCGCGCGTGTCAAGGAGGCCGTGTTCAGCATCGAGGCCAAGTTGGATTTTGTAAAGGAGTATGACAGCCGCAAGACGGAGGGCAAGAAGAGCGGCACGGTGGGCATCTTCGAGGGCACGAGGTTCTGGGTGCGCGAAGACGCCATAAACGAGGAGAGGAACCTCATTGACCCGGATGTACGTCAGCCCCCAGTCTCCTTTGGCATGTGGAGAGAAACTAACAGATGGAATAGGTACTCCGACCCATTAGTCGCCTTGGGGGTATCACGTATGGCCGTACGACGCAGGCTTTTGAGCTTCCTCGACCGGATTGGGACCAGAACCTTGGCGGTCAAGAAGGCTACGACAAGCTCAAGAAGACGGAAAGCAAGTAAAACGATCGATCGATTCAGAGCGTGCTTGAATCATTGTCAGAAGGCTATATACAGTATAGAGAGACCGAAGATCGTATAGAAAACCAGATCTTACCCCAGGACCCGCGTCCACATACCAATGTGCGCCAAAAACTCCAACATAAAGTCTATCATCCACCATCAATCCTGTCAGAAATAGAAGCTTTGACCCGATTTCGCAATGTGGAACTCGCAGCCCAGTTGCATCTCCTTCTCGTGTGCTAGAAGCTCTTCGAGTATCGTCTCACCGACGTCAGGCTCGTCTATCATCTTCTCCTTCACGTGAATGATGATGACCTTGAGCCCTACCAACAGCCTCTTCGACTCAGGGGCGGAACAAGGCGGACACATGATGCCATCTTGCGCTGCAAGTGGATGCACCAGCTCAGGCTGCTCAGTGTGTTCCAATCTCCGTCTCCTGCTGCTGCTCCGCTGCTCACTGCTGCCTCCCAACTCACTCGAAGACTTTGGCGAAGTCGACTCGCCGCCTGAAGCATGTCTGGGCACAAGGCGAGACACGGGCCCTTCGTGGCCCATACGTTTGCGCTTCTTGCTAGGCTCTTGCTGGATGTGTTGCGTTCTCCTCGCCGCCGCTACCTCGGCAGCCAGCACTCGGAGCTCCTCCATCACGAAGACGGGCTTGAGATGGCCAAACAGGCGGTCATTGCTTCGGCTGTCATCGTAGCTGCACTCAATAAAGATCGCCGCCAGGCTGCCCGACACGATCCTGGGTGCAGCCTCCTGCCATATGTGCAGATTCCTCGGCGACAGAGAGATGCTGTCCGGCTCGACATCGCCAAATATCAGGACCTCTCGCCGTCGCGCCTCGTCTTGGATGAAGTATGCGCTGGAGTCATACACGCAGTACTGCTCAGATTCGACACCAGGGGAGCCACCACCAAAGCTTGAGTGGCTGAGCAGGCTTTGTCGTCTCTGTGTCGCATGCGAGCCGCGCGTTTCTCTCCGTGGTGTTGCAAATGTCGCGGTTTCGTGACCCGAGGCACTCGACACCGAACCACGGTGACTATGCTTCTCCATGCAATGCCCGTGGCTCACGCCCCATATCTTGACGAGCAGACCGTCGCAGATTTCAGAGTACCCCTTGCCTTCGCCATCCCCTAACGCAGGCGATCCCCCCTCCACCAGTCGCAAGTACGTGACCAGCCCAGCCCCGTTGCTTTCGTCGCTAAGGTTCGGCCAGATGACATTGTTGAAGATGTGAGTTTTGAAAGCATTGATGGTGCTTGGCAGTCCAGCGAGCTTCTTGGGTCGTGCGCCTGGGGGCCCAGCCGTGTTCACAACAAAGCCGGCAATGTGGTCGAGATGGGGATGGGTGATGAGATAGGCCTCGACGAGTGAGCTGGTGATGTACCCCGCATTGGCTTCGGGCGTTTTGTACGGCAGCGAGAGACCGGCAAAGGGGCCTTTTGTAACGGTGTACGGTGATGATGGCAGAGGCGAAGGCAGGGTTTCCCTGAGGATGCGAACAATGACGGAAAGGTGCACGCCTGCGTCGACGCCAATGACCGAGCCCTTGCGCCAGTCTTGCGACACGGAGCGAACTAGGAAGGATGTCGTATTTGACTCGATAGGTCCACCACCGGAACCCTGGTCGCTGTTAGTCCGTGCTGTGAAGAGTTGGATGATCCTCGAGCAAGTAAAGGGGCACTGTACCCTTGACCGCAATTAGTCATAGTGTATAGTCCCGATACAAGCGCTTTCCATGTCCGAAACAAGGTAGCCAGCACGTGGTGCGATGAGCTTGGTCGAGGTTATCACGATGCGTGAACTGTCATATTGTGCCTCGAACAGAACAGGAAGCCCACCTTGCCTTGGAGGCCGGCGAAAGGGATGGAACTAAAACACGATGAACCAAACTCACCAGAACGATGACCTGGAGGGCAGCTTCTTTTGCATTCCCATCTGTTGGCATCTTGATGCGCGTTGTCGTGTACGGCGTACGGAGAGGGAAGTTGCCAAGCCCACGTGTTGATGCTCGTCAATATGCGCCTAGCCGCGTCGAGTCCTCAAGTTAACTGTTCTCTGCGCCAAAGAGAGCAAAGAACGGAAAGTTCAAACTGGAAAGATTGAAATTGGGGACTCGGGAGCGATTGAATTAATCAAAACAGTGAGGCAGCAACTTGAGGCCTTGAACGGATGATGCGCCTGCCTGCCGGCTGGACGAGGGAAAGAGTGACCACCTCTCGGCCGTCTGGTCAGGTCTTTGGCAGGTGCAGCCCGCTGCTGTGACGGTACAGGTGCCACGTGACTTTCTGTCGGCGTAGGCGCTGATGCAAGCAAGCAGAGAATTGTTTGACTCGGGTGACCTTGCCAGCGAATGGAATGGAGGAAGCTGTGTGTTTAACTAGAGTAGCGAGGCTTGTAGTTGCGCGCGATTCACTGTTACTAGCGGGAACGCTCGAGATGACCCAAGAACACCAAGTGCTCATGCTTCAATATTGAGATGGCGGGCATAGGCGCCTACTTATGCAAACATTGAATAACAGGTGCTCGATCGCTAGTTGGCGCTGGTTCACATGAAAATAATTGTAACTTGTCTTTGTCCACAACCTTTCTTTGAGAACTAAGCAGGGATCTATGTTGCTTATGCGCGCGCAGACGTGACGGATCCGAGCTCCACCCTCCTTTTCGGCGTCGCCGTCGAGTCCTGCAGGGTTTGCGGAACCTACGCCCAACTAATACTACGTACTAACACTGGTAGGGCGACAGGATCACACGACGACGAACATAACGTGACTCGGGAGTTCTCTTATGCTCCAGAATTGCAGATCACAAAGTAGTGCCAAGGGGACCCGACATGTGCCGACAAATAACGAGTATCATATTCCAATTCTTTACCGTGAATCTAACTGTAACCTGCACACAGCTTCAGGAAACACATATAGTACAAAGCAGGCAGTTTCGGGCCCTTGTACACGAGCACTCGCTCGTAAGGGCCTTACCCACTAGACAACATTAGGCAGCCGAACCCAGATTATCCATAGGTTGCAGCTGCCAGGTCCGTTTCGACTGCTTGTTCAAAGCTGAAAGTGTCGGCAGCATGCGCCGCGCTGCCATCGTCTAGGCCTGGAAGCGGCGGACACCAGTCAGCAGGTGGCTCATACGGATGAGGAAGCGGCTCATATCTGTCAGGAGGCAGGACCACTTGGCCTTGATCCCAAAGACCGCCACAGCCATCACGCAGCGAAAGATGGATGTTGGCATCTGTCGTGTTGGCGTCCGTCTTGGGGCAGGCCTCTAGCCCGAGGAGCTTTGTGGAGTCACCCGCCATATTGGCGACATCAGCTGTATAGTCAGTAGAACCAAAATTGAACTCGTCCGTCGTGTTGGCGTCCGTCTCGCCTAGGCCGAAGAACTCTGTGAGGTCATCCGGCATACTGGCGGCACCCGCTTTATAGTCCACATTCACAATATTGAACTCCTCCGTGTGATAGTTGATCAGCCCCCGGGGATCCGCGAGCCACGTTTGTGGGAAGGTCTGCAAGGCATCATCGCCGGTCCTTGGGTATGGGGTCTGGGCGTTGCGCGAGGGAGACAACTCCTTCTCGCAGTACACGATCAAACTCCCCTTGTGCGTCTCAATGGTCCGGGCGGGCGCGCCCTTGTCTTGCTTCTTGAGGTTGCGGACCTCCCTGAGCTCCGAGCGCGCCGTGATTTGGTTCTCCAGATGGTATTGCACAAGCTGGTAAGCCAAGGTCTGCTCGTGATGACGAGGGAGGTAGGTTGGCCCGTCAGCGGCATGCGTCTTGCGCCATGGCTCGATGGCCTCCTGCACAATCATCTTGTAGTCACGGGTGATTGAGAATGGCTGTCGCCCCTCCTTTTCAAGCACGCGAGCATCAGGCTTGAGGACTTGGGCTTCTAACAAGGGAAGCGGGTCAAAGCACTGCTCAAAGCACCACAGGTGCATGTGCGCAGCCACCCTAAAGGGATCTAGCTCACCGCTCGTCGTCTCCTCGGGATACTCGTCAAATGTGATCTGATGCCATCCCTGGCGAATCTTCTGGTTTCTGCTGGGGCACTCGCGCCACAGACATTGCACATCGCCCAGGGTGCGTTGCTTACATTGGGCAGGGAAATTCTGCAGCCACAGGGTGATATCCTTGCGCGGATTCTGCTCAATGTAGCCCTTGATCTGTTTGGCGCTCAGATATATCCCTGGCATGATTCGTCCTTCCTTGTTGTACTCGATCTTGCAGGTCTCGCTGTTTTCCTGGGTAATCGTCCACGGAGGCGGGGGCCCGTGGTACTTTGCATAGACACGAGCGGGGTCTGCTGCCGACAGGCGCTTCTTCTTGGCGTTGCGGCTATAATCAATACACTTCTGCTGCGCTTTATCGTCCTCGTCGTCGCCCGAGGCGGATTGGCTGATGCCTCGCTTGCGGCTCTTCCTGGAGGGGCCGGCCTGCTCCTCGACACGCGCTTTTGTTGCGGTCGCTTGTCCCGAAAGGCTTGAGATCCAGGCAATGTCACCCTTGCGAGGTGACCACTGCAAGTTGTCGTCTATGCGGACGTAGTACATCTGGCACTCGTCGTCATACACAGCCGGGATAGCGGTCGCCTTGGAACTGCCGCCGGCATATGTTCTTGGGTTGTTCTTGTAGACCGGGAAAGCCTTGGTGGTCGCTGCTCCCAGTCTGTAATCGTTTTCGAGCCCCGGTTGGGGTAAATTCACTGTCATATCTGCCGGATTGCTTTCTGTTAGACCACGCCCGTTCGTTTTCCGTGCTGCCCGGGGCGGCTGAGGGAAGGTGATGGGCTTCGTCGCATCCGCGGGCAGAGGAGCGATCCACAGGTTCGGTTCGAAATTATGGGCAGGCAAATAGCCATTTGGGTAACAATATGAGCCTTCGGCACAATCCGGGGGACCGAAAACACTGCTGATATCGGCTGAGTTGCTGAAGCCGTCGATGGTCGTGCTGTAGTTGCTAGTATACATATCCTGGGGGCTCACGGTGCCGTTCCACGATGCCTCACCAACCCCTTGCGTGTCTGTGCCGAAAAACGGTTCACTCATTTTCTTACGCTGTGTTTGCACTGCTGGGTGGGCAAGTTGTTGCGATGAGTTGTCTGATATATGAGCCGCTCTGAGACTTCATACCGAGAACATTTTGTTCGCAAGGCCTTGATATATGTATTCGTCTGCGGCAGAACGCCCACGTACAAGAGCTTCGTATTCGAACTCGCAAGGAACAAAGGAGACAAACAAGTCGCATTGGGCCTTGGAAGGTGCGAGTGACAAGAGTTCGACGATATGGCCCTTGTCCCCGGGGCCTTGGTGCTGTCGAACAATTTCAGAGCATTTTCACAAGAGAAAGGCATGACAGAGACAATAGGTGTCGGGGCTGCGCTCTGAAGGTAAGATGGGCGGAGACTGCACCCACGCCTTCGGGGTACTTCGACGGTCGGTCGCGGTCATTGTTCATGTCCTTGTGTGCTTCTGAGGCATGTCGGTAAGGGTCTCGCTCAGTACGAAACAAGCTCGGGGTCTTATCTCAACTCGAAGCAATGAGAAGGAGTGGGGTGAAGAAAGGTCAAGAGACAAAGAGAATGTAGTTCCGTTTTCTCGTTTGATTGGAGTGCGAGAGTCGGTCGAGTCTTGTGAGAGCGCTGGACGAAGGCAGGCTTTGTGTTCTTTGGCGAACAGCAGAGCGAACGAACCACTCGAGCGTGCAGACATGCTGAAGGGTTGGATGTGGACTGCTGTCCGCTGGCGAGTTTCTTCCCAGTGTGATCGCCATTGCGATGGCCATTTCACTAACAGCACACAGCAAGCGTCATCATATGAAATGACTGGAAGCCTGCGCGGAAGCGCGGTTGGGAGTTGAGGACAGCAGATCCCTGTATCCAGTCCAGGCAGGCCGAAGAAATACGTCACACTGGGAGAAAAGACCCCACTGTTCGTCCCTGCGCCACTAGAAAATTCGCCTGTTGGTGAATGTCTCTGTCATGGCGAGTTATGAGTGGGGCAGAGGTTCAGAGTCCGGGGAATCGATCAATATGAGATTAAAATTGTTCCATAGCTTGCTTGAACCTGCCTAGGAAGCATATAAAAATCACCTACAGACTGAGGCTTCTGGATGTGAGCACGCAGTCAGCCCAAGTCGACAGCTCCTCGTGTCGGTACTTGATTGCCAGGCCCGCCCGTCCGCCCCCCGACGTCGGTGGATCCAGTTCCCGACGTCCTCCAGTCCCCCCATCAAACACCCGTCCATCCATCACCATCCACCCGCTGTTCCTTGTGCTGCCGCTCGCGTCAGCACGTGCTTTGCTGTTTTGACCACCCCAAAGGCTGCGCCTCGCAATTGCACTCGAGGACTTTGTAAGCCATGGCGGAAATGGATCCAGAGCTGCAAGCCAGGCTCAATGAGCTTCAGCGAGACCTCGAGGTACGTCTGGCCCCTATTCACCCATCCCACCTCTGTCTCTGCCCTCGGCACTGCAATGGCTAATCAGTCTCGCTCCAGGAAGGAGACATCACAGAAAAGGGGTCAGCAAACGAAACCCGAAGCGGAAGCCTTGAATTCAAATACTGACTGGCTTCAAGTTTTCAGAAACGACGAGCGCAACTCCTGTCGCAATACAACTTCGCCCCGCATCAGCAACAGCCCGAACCACCGCAACCACACCGAGGTGGCCTGCGACTTCACGACCCCGATGCCTCCGCATATCAGCCATCCGACGGTCACAGAGCGGCGGCCCGGGCTTCCATGGGCGCTAGTCAGCTTGATTCCGAGCAGGGCTCCCCAGTATACCGACCCGAATCCTCCTACGGCGAAAGTCCTGCATTTCATGCGTCGCGATCAGCGACTCCAGCCCTCCTGCGCCCAGGAGCAGGCCCGATCAACGACAGACCTGGGATCTCGCAACGCGACTCCCTATTCCTGACGGCTGGCGCGGGCGCCACCGATGCGCACTCAAGAAGCGGAACCATGGTCTCGGGCGACTATGCTTTCAACCCGGAACAGCATGGCGCATACCACGATTACCCGGCACAAGACTATCAAGCAGCACAACAATACGATGGGCGAACCGGCACATTGCTCGACTCGCAGGGATTCTTTTCCGACTTTGCAGGCCAGCAGCATTATGATCAGAATCAGTCGACCGACCACGGCGAGTATGGCGGCCAGCAGCGGTACTCCTTGAACGACCCATTCTCGCCTACGGCCGCCATGGCGCCTCCAATGCTTACAGCCAACGATCTGCCCGGGCCAGAGGCTCTTGAATACCAGCTCCCACTCGAACCTCGCGAGGTACCGTTTGCGATCCACGACCCTCATGATCCCAACACGCCCATGTCAAAGTTCGACAACATGGCGGCCATCCTCCGCCACAGGGCCAGAACAACTCCCAAGGTTCCGGCATACTGGGTTCTGGACAGCAAAGGAAAAGAAACTGCATCCGTCACTTGGGATAAGCTCGCCTCGCGAGCGGAAAAGGTTGCGCAGGTCATCAGAGACAAGAGCTCGCTGTACCGAGGTGATCGCGTCGCTCTTGTGTACCGGGACAGCGAGATTATTGATTTCGCCATTGCACTCATGGGCTGTTTCATTGCTGGCGTCGTAGCGGTACCCATAAACGACCTGCAAGACTACCAGCGACTCAACTACATTCTCACATCGACGCAAGCGCACTTGGCTCTCACCACGGATAACAACCTCAAGGCCTTTCAGCGCGATATCACGACTCAGAAACTAACGTGGCCCAAAGGTGTCGAATGGTGGAAAACGAATGAATTTGGCAGCTATCACCCCAAACGAAAGGATGAGGTACCTCCCTTGACGGCCCCAGACCTGGCGTACATTGAGTTTTCCAGAGCTCCTACTGGCGATTTGCGTGGCGTCGTGCTTAGCCACAGGACAATCATGCATCAAATGGCCTGCCTCAGCGCCATGGTGTCGACAATCCCTCGAAACGGCCAAGGGGATACCTTCAACCCATCGTTACGAGATAAGAATGGGAAGCTGATAGGCGGCGGAGGCGGGAGTGAGCGTATGCTTTCGTACCTAGATCCACGCCAGGGAATCGGCATGATCCTTGGAGTCCTCCTGAACATCTACGGTGGCCATACTCATGTCTGGTTCGACAACAAGGCGGTAGACTCGCCTGGTCTCTACGCATATCTGATCACAAAGTACCGAGCGACAGTACTGGTTGCCGACTATCCGGGTCTGAAGCGTGCAGTCTACAATTATCTGCAAGATCCCATGACGACGAGAAACTTCAAAAAAGGGGTGGAGCCGAATTTCCAAGCTATAAAACTGTGTCTGATTGACACATTGACTGTGGATAGCGAGTTTCATGAAGTGCTGGCCGACCGGTGGCTGCGCCCGCTCAGGAACGCCAGAGCCAGGGATGCCGTGGCGCCGATGCTCTGCTTGCCTGAACACGGTGGTATGATTATTAGCATGCGAGACTGGCTAGGTGGCGAGCATCGCATGGGAGTGCCATTGAACCTCGAGCTGGGGTCTGAGGAGGACTCTGGCGTGGAGGAAGGCGACGACGAGAAGCGAGAAGATACTGCCGCGCCGTCTACCGGGTTTGGCAGTCTTCTGGTCGGAAACACAACTAAGAAGACTGAGCAAAGATCGAACACAGAGGTCAATGAGGTGCTGCTTGATCGCGAGGCTCTTAAGACCAACGAGGTTGTCGTCCTGGCCGTGGGTGAAGAGGCAAGGAAGAAGGCCGAGAACGATCCCGGTGCCGTACGTATAGGCGCTTTCGGCTACCCGATTCCAGACGCGACCCTGGCAGTCGTGGATCCCGAGACTGGCCTCCTGGCCTCCGCGCACTCTGTGGGTGAAATCTGGGTGGACTCACCATCCCTCTCCGGTGGTTTCTGGGCACAGCCTAAGAACACTGAAGCCATTTTCCATGCGAGACCCTACAAGTTTGAGCCTGGGGAGCCGACACCAACGCCCGTCGAGCCAGAGTTCCTGCGGACCGGTCTTCTCGGCACCGTGATTCAAGGCAAGATCTTCATCCTTGGCCTGTATGAAGACCGCATCCGACAAAAGGTTGAATGGACCGAGCACGGGCACGAGGTTGCCGAGTACAGGCATTTCTTTGTGCAGCACATTGTAGTCAGTATCGTGAAGAAGGTCTCCAAGATCTTTGATTGCTCCGCATTCGACGTCTTTGTCAATGATGAGCATCTTCCCGTGGTCGTGGTCGAGACGTCGGCGGCCTCAACGGCGCCAGCCACGTCAGGAGGACCTCCCAGGCAGATCGACACGGCTATGCTAGACTCCATTGCCGAGCGCTGCATGGAAGTGCTCATGCAAGAGCACCACCTTCGACTGTACTGCGTGCTCATCACGGCGCCCAACTCGCTCCCCCGGGTCATCAAGAACGGACGTCGGGAGATTGGCAACATGCTGTGCCGTCGTGAGTTCGACCTAGGCAACCTGCCCTGCGTGCACACAAAGTTCGGCGTCGAACACGCTGTGCTTAACTTGCCAGTGGGTGTTGACCCTATTGGAGGCATCTGGTCGCAACTGGCCTCCGATTCTCGTGCCGCCATTTTGCACCCCGCCGAGAAGCAATACTCGGGCATCGACCGTCGTGAGGTTGTGATTGACGACCGCACGTCGACGCCCCTCAACAACTTCTCCTGCATTACCGACCTAATCCAGTGGCGAGTGGCTCGCCAGCCCGAGGAACTATCCTACTGCACGATCGATGGCCGAGGTCGCGAGGGTAAAGGGCTGAATTGGAAAAAATTTGACATTAGAGTGGCCTCGGTGGCCATGCATCTCAAGAACAAGGTCAAGGTCCGACCAGGGGACCATTTAGTCCTCATGTACACCCATTCGGAAGATTTCGTGTTTGCTGTACATGCCTGCATCAACCTTGGAGCAGTCATCATTCCTATGGCGCCGCTGGATCAGAATAGATTAAACGAGGACGTCCCGGCGTACCTGCACATCATCTCGGATTACAAGATCAAGGCTGTTCTTGTCAACCAGGACGTCGACCATCTTCTTAAAAGCAAGCCAGTCGCCAACCACATCAAGCAGTCAGCACAAGTGCTCAAGATCAACATTCCGCCCACGTACAACACCACCAAGCCGCCAAAGCAGAGCAGCGGTCTCCGTGACCTGGGGTTCACTATCGATCCAGCATGGATTCGTCCAGGATACCCCGTCATTGTCTGGACATATTGGACACCGGACCAACGCCGCATTGCTGTGCAACTTGGCCATGACACGATCATGGGAATGTGCAAGGTCCAGAAGGAAACTTGCCAGATGACGAGCTCCCGCCCCGTCCTTGGATGTGTCCGGAGCACTACTGGACTGGGCTTTATACATTCATGCCTCATGGGTATCTACATTGGCACGCCCACCTACCTCCTGTCACCTGTCGAGTTTGCGCAGAATCCAATGTCGCTCTTTGTCACATTGTCGCGCTATAAGATCAAGGACACGTATGCGACGCCACAGATGCTGGACCATGCCATGGCCACAATGCAGGCCAAGGGCTTCACCCTGCACGAGCTCAAGAACTTGATGATCACCGCCGACGGTCGCCCACGTGTCGATGTGTTCCAAAAGGTCCGCCTACACTTTGCGGCCGCTGGGCTGGATAGGACCGCTATCAATACCATCTACTCTCACGTCCTGAATCCGATGGTGGCGTCTCGATCGTACATGTGTATCGAGCCCATTGAGCTTTGGCTGGATATGAAGGCGCTTCGCCGGGGACTGATCATGCCCGTCGACCCTGAAACGGACCCAAATGCTCTTCTCATACAGGACTCGGGCATGGTCCCTGTTTCCACGCAGATTGCGATTGTGAACCCAGAGAGCAGGGAGCATTGTCACGAGGGCGAGTATGGAGAGATCTGGGTGGATTCTGAGGCCTGCGTCAAGTCCTTCTATGGGTCGAAGGACGCGTTCGACGCAGAGCGATTCGACGGTCGGACGGTGGATGGCAATCCCAACGCGCAATATATCCGCACAGGTGACCTTGGTTTCCTCCACAACATCAGTCGACCCATTGGTCCTGGCGGTGCGCTCGTCGACATGCAGGTTCTCTTTGTCATTGGGAGCATTGGCGAAACCTTTGAGATCAATGGTCTCAGCCACTTCCCCTTGGACATTGAGTATTCTGTAGAGCGTTGCCACCGTCAAATCGTCCCGGGTGGATGGTAAGTCTACGGTGAACTGGCTGGGGCGGGGATCTCGCTAACAAAGCAACAGTGCTGTATTCCAGGCCGGCGGACTCGTCGTTGTCTTGGTGGAAGTGTCGAGGCGGTCCTATCTGGCTTCGCTGGTGCCCGTCATTGTCAACGCCATCCTCAGCGAACACCAGATTATCGTGGATATCGTTGCCTTTGTCAGCAAGGGAGAGTTTTACCGATCGCGTCTCGGGGAGAAGCAGCGTGGCAAGCTTCTGGGCAACTGGGTGTCGCGCAAGATGCGGACGTTGGCTCAGTTTGCGATCCGTGACGTGGACCCCTCTGCCATGGGCGAGGATGGAGCGGATGCAACGCAGCGACACTCGACCATGAGTGTCCGCAGCTCTGGAGGCGCTGCCGGTGCGTCAAGCCTACGCCAAGTGGAGCAAGCTCCGCGGATCATGGAGCAGGAGGAGTTTGAGCAGCAGATGGGCAGGATTGCCGACATGTCCCAGGCGCCACACCCCATGGGCATGCTACCAGACGACGCCGACAAGACACCAACGAGTCTGCAGCCGTCTCGGGATTACGAGGGCTTCTTTGCCGGTGGCGGCTGGCAAGGGCAGCCACCACCGCAACAACGGGCACAAGGCGGTCGTGAAGAGAATCACACAGAATCCCGGCGCTACGATGAGCACGGGCCGCCACCAACGGTCGGACCGAAGCCCCAATCGAGATCTGGGGAAGGCCACGTAGCACCACAGATCCGATTGCCTGGTGTAGACGGGCGTGAAGGCATGGACTTCTGGGGAGGGGACGATGCCGCTTCCCGACACTCGTGGGAGCAGGACGCGATCATGCACATGAACCTCATGGGTGATAGCAATAACTTACGGCATGATTGATGGGAGACAATTTGAGTGGCGGAGAAGATGGTCCGGCCCAGTTTTACAAAACCACACACAATGAATGATACCGGTTGGATCCAATCTAGTGTACTTGCACGGAAACTGTGTAGAAGCGAAAGGGAGAGGGTTGGGACATCATGAGCATTATCACGAGCGGCCTCTATTGAAAATTACTGTACATATATCGGTTCATTGAATTTATACTGTACTTCCTACTCATCGTTGCGGCGAATTACGCGACGTTTTGTTGTGCAGTGCGCCATCCCCTTTCCACTCTGACTAGGCTGACTGAAGGGGCCAGGGGGACAGTCGCAACATAGCCTGTCGGACAGTTACCTAGGCGCCCTATTATAGTGAGCCACTTAGCAAGGGTCAAGATGATTCGCTGAATTTTTTCTCCGTAGCTAAACGCCGAATGCAGGCTAGCTAGACATACCGAGTCGGTCGGATCAAGTCAAAGTCAACCAACCTATCACATCCGATGACCACGAGATGACTTGGGCCCCCTTCCACGTACCAGCCCGTGTGGCGAACATTTATCTTGGAAAGAGCTGGGACCGAAGACTGGGGATTGATCTAATAATCACTTCATTGGTCGAGATTCGGGCGTCGTGCGCTCTTCACGCTTGTATCTATCGAGATGCGTACTAGGTACCATTCTGCGAACGCTAGTCCCTTCAGCCCAAAGATTATATGTGGCTCTCAACGTGAAACTGATCAACCAGCCGGCCTCTGGTTATCTCTACACATCATACTTGTCAGGCAGGCGATGGTACCAAGCAAGGCTTGCTTGTCTGTTCCTTGGATATCAGACTGTCTTTCTCCACCTTCCGCAGATTGCGGTGGCACCTTCCTTCCCTTGGGAGCCTTCTTCACCATGGAGGAACAAAAGGTGTATTACCTTGGCTTGTCTATACCCCGTTACCCCGTTACCCCGTCATTATCATCACATCTTCCTTCTCTTCCACCGCCCGACCACGTCCAGCAAATTCGAGCATCACGCTTCGCGCCACACATTCGGCTCTATGCTTGTTCATCTACGATTGCTGCGCTCCCTCCACGTCAAGACAAATCAACAAGCCGGAATGCGGAGAGTGTCATGCCGAGCGACCACGTCACCTCGCTGCGTCTTCCGCCGATCCAACCCGGTTGTGCAAAGCTGTGCGCAGGGCCGCTTCCAACTTCCGCGCAACTTCGAAACGGCTGGACAATTCGGTGAGCTGTTGCACCGCCTTGTTGCCTAGGGACAAGGGGTCGACCGCGTCTCCAAGCCACAGCCAGGGGTCGCTCTGCGATGCTAGAGTTGTCGTCGACATGTCTACACCTTGGTCTCTAGCCTGACCCTCGGCAATATCGATCTCTATCAGGCCAGCCGCGTGCAGAAAGAGCGGCACAAAGCAGGGCAGATCAAAGTCATCGAACTTGGCACCCCTGCACGCCTTCGCCATGGCAAAGACCGCCTCGGCTGACTCTTGGCAGATCTGTCGCGGAGACACGGGCATCGTGACGCATTGCAGATCGCAAAACGGCCGGAACAGTTCCAGTACACAGAAGTGATAATACATACTGCATCTGGGTTAGTGGTGCGTCTGCGGATAGCAGGCAAGGTGCTCACTGATCGAAAGGCCCTGAGCCGCCGGCTGGGCCTTTGCTGGCCTGCAGCTTGGATGCGTACCAGGATAGGCATGCGGAGTATGTATCCAGAAGCAACTCAGGAAGCACATCATCGACGTATATCTGGGCTCGCGCCGAAAAGCAATACACCCAGGTCGTGAGCTGGCTCAATGCCGGTCCTGTGCGCAACGACGCGGACGAGAATTCAAAAGGCTGAGGTTCTGTCCAGCTGAGCACTGCATCGAAGTCAATCTCACGTTTGCCAGAAGACAAAGCTGCGACCGAAACAGGGCCACTCACGCTGCTCAACTTGGGCATTTACATGAAACCCAACCGGGTTGATCATGTCCGTGCCGGTGGACGCTTGACGCTTGACAGCGTAACTGGTCGCGTCTTTTACACGAGCAATCCCGAGTCGAATCATCCTGAGTGCGGGATCAGTATATGCAGCGACGTCTGAAAGATTTGACATACCGCGCGAGCGAGATGAGGGCGTAGAGGACGTCCCTCCGGACGGCACACAGGACGGCATCGTCATTTTTGGCTTCTGGCCCTATCGCAACATGGGCGGCGTGAAGATGGCGGACTGCTTGATCGCTGTAATAACGGGAGGAATCTAGATTGCCTCGTTCCAACTCGTGCAGCGCCAGCAGCGCTAGGGCTTGCGCATCTGGAAGAGAACAATCCGACAAGGTGTCCATGTTGAAAAAGCGACACGCCTCGGTGAAGAAGCGGTCTCTCAACGCTTCGTCTTTGTTGTCACTCAAAGTCAATTCACTACGGTTGCGACAGACTAGGCAGCACATCGCACAGACCAAAGCCGGGGAACAGTACGTTTGCCCCTGTTCACAAAAGTTGTGCATGAAGGGATATACTGCCTTGCAAAGAACCTATCGATCAAGTCGCGAACCTGGAGTGCCGGCATCGGCATTCGACCAATGTTTGGGATGTTACTTTCGCGTTCCTCCGCTTTCGCGTATCCTGCGGCTTCTGCTTTTGGCTGCTCAGGTTGTCGGCCACTTATGGGAGACTGGGAGCTGTTGGAAGACCCAATCAACATCGACTGCACAGAGTATGGTGACCCGAGGGTACTGCTATAATCTCCCTGGCTCTGCGATGCCTCAATGCTGGGATTGCTGGTGGGCGTGCTGTTAATCCCAGATTGTACCTGAGGCCACAGATGTTCCTGGCATTGTGCATCAGAAGACACCCCTACGACGCAAGGGGACGCATCTATAATGGGGAATGCTTGGGTAGTCACTCCTTTGTTGTTTATACTGTCCTTCGTGTGCGTGGCGTCGGTAAATAAGCTGTTTTGATGCTTATCGAGACGGAACCTCTCTTCGAGTTGGGCGGCGACCTCCTCCACTGGAACGTGTTGCTGGAGGCTTCTGAGGGCAAAGTCTCGATCCGAACCCTGTGCGACGGCTTGGAACACCGTATCGGCGGCATGCACCCGCTCTTGGAGAGCTCTTCGTTCGCTTCGCAATTTCTCTTTGGACTCCGCAGGTCTTTCGTCGTATGCGCAATCTCGCTGGCTTTCTTCGCAGCGTTGACATGGCTCCTTGCCATTGCACTGGGTGTGTTAGTGCGAAAGCAAGCAATGGTGTGAGCGCAATTGTTTGCGAAGCCAGCATTCTCGATGCTGGAAAGCCTCCAACTGGGCATGTGGGCGATGTTTGCCCGTGTCATAGGAAAGAACTCACCCGAGCTCGCCTTTGTCGACAAAAGCGACAGGAACTGTACGACTTGTTCTTACCCATGGCTCTCTAGAGAAATCCAAGCAGAAGAAAACGGAGACTTGGCTGTCGATTCTTGAATTTCGGTGCAACACGGCAAGCCTAATTGAACCAAATGCAGTGCCGCTGCGTTATGGAAGCTGTGTCAACAGAGATGACGAAAGTGCGCGTATCTCCGACTACTTGGCACACATTAGAGGATGGGAATCGTACATTCACCTGTGACAGGTCTCCAATTCTGTCATGTCCGATCCCAGACGCTGAGGCTTTCCTACGACGAGCAAATCACGATGGCGGGCCTGATTCGACGCATCGAGTAGCTCGCGCTGAAGATCAATACGGTGTAATTATGCGGCACGGCTGAGCTCGACAGACCAACATCCCGATGTTGGTGTGAGGAGTGGAGAGAAGAGTGAAGATCGATCACGGTGAAGGGGGGTCGGCAAGCTTCAAGGGGCTCAGGAAACGTCAAAAGCAGTACACAAGGTACCGAGGTTTGACTCTTTACGTCAGCTAAGCAGTTTAGAGGCCTCTTGCTCATTCTTTCTGACTACGCTCTGCCTTGGGCCAAGGCTATCTCGGTGAACCAAGCATGCAAGTTATGAACTTTGTACGCACGCAATCAATCACTGGATCGCAGATCCAGTGCGTCTGCATGCAAGTGATTCAACTCCAGGCCCATCGACGGCATTATGACCAGTGTTAAAAGATAAGCAATGTACTGATACAGACCTGCGGTCACCTACCTACCTCACTACTTGAGTGGTGGGCCGTGGCCCGTGGCCTGACTGAGTACCCCCACCACTCCCGAGTGGGGATTCCTTCCGCGCAGTCCACCTGGATGCTGCGCAACCGCAACGCCCGTGACGACACAGTGATGATATCGACGATTGACATCGACTACCAATCCACGCAAACACGGGTTGGGACAGCGGGAGCAGTCACCACACTTTGATCTATTACTAGCTTGCCTGTACCGCAAGCCATGCAAGCAGAAGGTTTGCCGAGTCCGCATTCCGCTCATTCTGCATATGCACCGCCAAGGCGCTTTCGCCGCCGGGACGAAGTCACGAAACTGCGTAGAGTGCCCGACAAACACCATGAAACGGCCCTTCAGCTGGCCGGCGATCGAGGCTCCGTCGACCTATCCGGGGCTAGAGTGCCCAGAGCATGCGGGCATTGTAAAACTTAGCACTGATCCCCCCTTGCCACGCGAAGCTGAAACACATCATTGCCGCTGTCCCACCACGTACCATATAGTTCCGTCTCTCCTCCGTGGTCGCGGCCGCCTTGGCCTTTACCGGCGCCGTCAGCGCGGCCTTCGGCGACGGCAACGCCCAAGGTATCGTGACCGGCTCCGGGACCTTCAAGACCAACGTTAACGGCGCCTAGGTCTACCGCGGCACTGGCTACGCCGCCCTCCGCTTCGCTCACGAGAACGGCCGGCTTGATAATAGCGAGTATACTACCACCAACGTTAGGGTCACCCGCCTTATCTCCCGCGGCGGTGGTATCTTCTGCGTGTCCATATCCGGTGCCGCCGAGATCGGTTATATAGACCTCGCTAACAGCGATAATAACGCCGTGCATGATGCGCTCGCCTTCTCGTTCGTTTGAGTTGCTACTTTACATGACAAAGACATGACGATCAAGTTTCTTGACAAACTTGATCAATGGCATTGAGTCGTCAGACTTTAGCCAGAGAGCACACCTTGCAGCCGCCAATAAACATATTAGCACTGCATCTCTCTCTGTAATGCTCAGTCCTTCCGTGGGCAGGCCTTGTCGGATCGCCCGCTTGGGCAGTACTTCCTTTTCCAAAGTGCTCGCTTCGTCTAGCTTCAGCATTGGCAGGCCATCGTGAAAGGTGATATGCGCTTCTTGGCTATCCCACGTAAGAGCCAGCCTCTGTCGTTCCTTGATGATGCGAAAGTTACGACAAGTCCCTCTCTTTCCCGTCGAATTTTCTCGTCTCTCAAGTCTTTTTCTTTCCCGCTGGTTTCTCATGTTCTCTTCACGGACTGTCATGGAGCGGTTCGCAGTGTACGACGGTCGTGCAGGACCAGGTTCGCCTGCAATCGAATCTTCTTCTGGATCTGACTCCGGAATATCTTCTAGAGAAGATGGGCGACTTATATCTATAGAATCTTCCAGAGTCCCCATGAGCGTCAGGTCCTGTGCTGGCTGCGGCGGCGCAGGAACCAGCTCCGCCTCACGGACCGGCTCTCCCTGAGAGTGAGGCGACGATTGAGGTTGAGGAGCCACTATGGCAGGCGTCGCCTCCGGTGTTGAGGCCGCAGGATCAAGAAGGGTACGTATACTTTCTGTAAGACTACCGTTCAGCATGAACAGCACCCCGAGAGGAACCTTGGCCCAACGCAGATTTTCCGAGATGAGCGAGTCTATGTGTTTTTCGAAACGGACATACTCCTTTACTTTGATCGGGTGGTATCCTGACTCGGGGTCCCAGTCAAATATGGCCTGTAGACTACTCTGCTGGTCGTCATCAGGGACCAGTTTATCGAGAAAGGCGGAGACCTGCACAGAATAGACGTCGTCCAGGAGCAGCGATGCCGACGATTGCATAATCTTGGTCCAATACTTGCACTCCAACTTCCAGATCAGGTATCCCCATTCATGCCACTGGAGAGATAACCACGCCCACGCGACGTGTGATATGTCGTCCAGAAGAAGCTTGCCGCCATTGGGCACTGTGTACCATGCGCCATGATCAGTGACAGGGTGGGCAGAAGGAACCCAGCGCTTTGCAGTCCAATCGACCTCATTTAGTACCGTTGCGCTGTTGTAAACGTCTTGGGACACCCCCGAAGTTTCTTCCAGTACGAAATTGTACGTGTGTGACCCACGACGAGCCACTCCTTCGGAGGTTAGTAGTTCGTCGGGTGGTTTGCCGGCGCTGTTTCGTGAGGGGTCAACGAAAGAAAGGACCTCATAAGTCGAGCCAGAGCGATACGGAATAAATCCGTTCGCCAACCAGAAAAGAACCCCCAATGGCTCGACTTCAACGGCTTTCGATTCACCCGCGTAGTCTTCCCCCAGTAGCTCCGCTATCTCCTTGGCATGTCGACCGTAGTAAGCAAGAGCTGTCTGGTACGTCCACTTGCCTCTCTGATGCCCGAGAGAGCGGAAACGCCCGGTGAACCCAGTAATCTCGGGGAGACGAGAACTTGACAGCTCCCAAATACCATGGTGCCCCTGAAACAGCCGATAGCGAACGGGAACACCGGCAGCGGTTTGTTGAACGGCGAGGCGCCGGCTAGCGTCTGTCTTGTACGACTCGGGTACACTGATATCCGAAGCTGTATCGTCGTCCGAGTCGCCATAGTTTTCAGTATTCCCTCCGACCAAATGCGGTGCGCCATCCGGCTGGCGGGAGAAGATGCCCTCGGGACTGAGAGACTGGCGATGAGTCGAAAATGAACTATAACGACCGAGCAAACCAAATAGTAGAACCCAATGCTTGCTCACCACAACGGCGGACAGCGAATTGATCACTTCCACAGTGCCCCCTTGAGCGCGGACTAGAGGCATCAGTACCGGCTCGTCTCCATCACGGGGAGGGGGACGGTGAAAGTTGTACGCCTCCGCAGCGGCCGCCAGCATCGCCCATCCTGTGTTCCACTGTTTGTAATCGGGAAACTCGAAGAACAATCGGTCCTTGAAATCAACACCCTTGGCAAAGTTGGCCACAGTCGCCTTATTCGTGCCATAAGTTGGAGCAAGGTCCGGGACGCGGACGCGGCGGAAGAGGGTGGTGTGCGCACCAATACTGAAACCCTTAGTGACATAGCGTTGCGGCTGATCGCGTACGGCATTCAGAGCGCGGCTCTTGTCGCTGTGCGCGGCTTGAAGTGCCAGCCATGGGCCGATGATGCCGACAAGTGCAATGATAGCCAGGATAGCCGCAACCCAAGTTCCAGCCGTGCTCGCAATGTCAATTGCCGACGCGTCGGGCTCCGCCATGCCAATCCACGGTGTGGAAACAGGGGTATCAGTGGCTTAGTAGGTATGATGATCAACTGATCAGGAGAGAAGGGAGAAGATGAATTCTCTATCTGAAGAAGATGCTGATGCTATGAAAAGAGGAAGAACGCGAAAGCGCGAAGATGCTGCCTTTTGAGGGCAGCTGTGGGCCGAATGTGCAGCCTGACCAGTCAAAGCATTGACTGGATTGAGGCAGTCACTGGCCTGCCATACAACAGTAGGACTGTGCGCTATTGTCGATTCGCCATCAGCTGTGTGCAGGGGAGCTTGGTATAAAGTCATCTCTGAAACAACGTTCTGGCTTGGAAAGTTACCTACGTGCCCACATCTACCAAGTGATGCCTAGCAAGAGTATGATAATTGTTGGTAATAGGGTTACAACACTAAGGAAGCGGCTCACGATAAGGCCGAACCTGTCAATACAGTGCTGGATGGTTAGAACCAAGTTATACTGAGCGCGAGGAAAATATCATTGCGAGATTAGTGCTTGAGGCTGCAAAAGGAAGGTGTTGAATCCCTCCTTGACAAGGGCGTTGTTCGGCGGGGCCGCCGGTTGGGTCTGACAATAATTTATCAATTGACCCTAGTCACAAGAGGGCATCTTTTGTTGCACTTCTACCCCGCAGCTTTCGTGCCGTATCTACGTGACTACGCTCAGTGGTATTGCTATGGCGCTGGCACGGGCCGCGCCGCGGTGCGAGTCACCCGAAGTAGTGGGAGTAGTAGGTTAGTCCTTTTTATGTGACAGTATAGTGTAGTCTGCCGCCTCCGGAATGACAAAGAGGATTGTGGTCTCTCGGCATATGTTCTGTAATGGAAATGAGCCGGCTACAACATCAAGCATTGAGGCCTAGACTAGTCCGTTATCAGACAACACTAGGGTTACCCTGGCCCGGCTCGGTGAAGAGACCTCTCTAATGTATGTGAACCATGCAGAGTAGCAAGGTAGGTGTATTTTCTACGTCAAGATCATGATTGCGAAGATGATGATATGTGTTGCACAAGATCACGCTCATAGTCATTACATCAAGCAACCGTATTCCATTCGTGTTCAATATCGAGGTTCCCTCGTTGAGTTTCCAAACACAGGTTGGCCGCACTATGTTTGCGACAACCACTCAGCGGACTTTCGATAGCCGGAACCGCCCGTTAGTCTTTTGCCGTTCCAGAGAGTATCATGATGCGACTGGCCTTCAAAAGCACTCTTCGTTCTGCAGCTACATGAACTCCTGGACTTCGTCTTCCCAAATCCCCCCTTGACCCACCAGGATACTACAAGCGACGCCAGCAAACGCTTCTGCAGCGATTCAAACCTCGGGCGCTAGGCTCTGGTAAGCCTGAAAGAGCTGGAAGAATGCCCAAGGCACCATATCAGTTAGGAAACCTCAACGCGTGACGTTTAATGCCGCCTTCGTACCCCTAGTAGGGACCGCCGCCGTAATGACAATGTCTTCGAAGTTCCCTAGTTCATATAAAGCTCGCGCTTCTGAGTAGAGTCCCTTCTCCGACAACGCGGAAGGATCGTAACCCAGTCTGGCGTCTGAAAAGGCCTCCGCAGGTCGCCCAAGTGTTTCAAGCCTCATTTCGGAAATGACAATATCTTCAAGCTCGCCAATAGAGCGGACGGAAGGGGCGTATGTTGGAAGGAGCTGTGATATCGATACATTGCCTAGTGCCGACCCTTGCACACAAGAACTTATGTGTAATTTTACCATAAACCGAGACGCAAGCCGAATTAGTGGGAGGTGATCGCGTACCATTTCACCCTTTCGCCGCTGTGCTCGAGCTGCGCTCGGCTGCCATTGCTGCAGAGCCGGACCAAGCCAGTTCTCACCTGATACATCTTGGACGTCCATTGGGAGATCTGGCGACGGAACGAAAGTGAATACCTAGAAAGAAGTTCTTCAGAGTACAATGAGATGTCCATGAGCTTAGAAGGACAGTGCTCGCGGTTCGAGCCCATGTCAACTGACGAGGCTGCCACCATCACACCCAACTCCTCGGCTTCATGCAGCGAACGCTGCAGGGCCATCTAATGAGACGCGGCCACGTCACAGAAGTAAGAAACCGGCCTCCCGCAGGTTCTGACTCTATTGGGTGTGCTTCTCGAGGTGAGTATATCTTGGAAACATGCGCGTGCCGCGTCTGGTGCTTTCAAGACAAGAAGATGATTGTCAGTAACTTGAGTTCTGCCTCGGTAACTATTGGTATGGCTCTTTAGATATCTACGACAATGAGAATGTTCACATGTATAGGCTGGTCAGTTGAGCGCATGATATTTGAATATCCAGGATTCTATTGATGCAGCCACTCCGATGAAGGACAACAGGTCGATGATGCCCTAGGTCGCAGTAAGCGCTCACAGGGGATATCCTTTTGCAGGTAATCATGTAGCAAGAGCACATCGGCGAAGTTATACTTAGGATACTCAGCCGGCACAAAGCGTACGTTTATTGAAGTTTAACAAATAGAGGCTGCGTTTACTCAACACTATCATACTGTAGGCATTGATACATGACGAAAGCATAATGTCCTGGGAGTCCTTGATGAAATGACCAGGTCTCAGTGTATCTATACCGTGGATACAACCTACAGCCTAGGTAGAAGACTCTCGTCTTCGGCGAACTCTTCCTGGTCTTTACCGGTAGCTGCCGGGCGGGAAACTTGGTTTCCCAGAACATGTTTGCATGGCTGCAGCAATCGGGATCATCTCTTTCACTAAAGACAGCTGTGATATCCACTGGCCAGTGTCACGTAAGGCGGTGACGGGCCATGTTCTATTAAGCTTCTGTCAGGGAGGGACTATCGTTTGCTTCGAGAAAAGTACTCGATCTGAGAAGGGAAAAACAAGAGAGAGTAGGTCGGCCAATCCCATTCGTTATCACGATCATTCTTGAGCGGATCTTGTTTTTAAAAGGGAGGATGCTATACCAGGAACCGTGGACGTGGCCTCCAGGTCGGCCGTGGGCGTAGCAGAAACGGCTCGCCCGTCAAGTATTAGGGTAGGCATGCAAGATAAGGTAAACCAGGTCGCCGGCCAATCCACGTCACCTACGTACGGGATGGTATACTGTGACGGCTTAATTTTATCAATATCTATCCCCGGGTTAAGTCGCTCGATTTCGTTATAATCTCTGAGCTTCAGTGTATATAAGGTATCGATAAAGATTTCCCTTATCTTTACGTCCTAAAGGCCTACATCTGGTTTCCTCACGCAGGCTGCGGCCGCTAAGGCCACGAAAGGGGTAATAGGACGACCTTTATGTCTATCGAGTCTAGTCGCGGCGTTAGCTCTTTGCTCGTGCCTCTCTGTGGGGCAAGCTATATATAGTCCTCCGAGTACTTCTAGCTATCGCCTCCATTAGTCTGTTCTAGCCATGCTAAGGCAACGACGTTATAGTATATAGGCACGGAATTCGAGACCGCGGACCTCTGAGGTCAAGGTGCGAGTACTTTAAGACCCTTATCTCCTTTTTTTTTACCCTTAGTGAGGCATAGTGTTCTTGCCCCTCTCAAATACACCCAGGGGAACGCATGAATTTCAACACACTAAGCCTAGTGCCGAGCGGGGTAGGTTCTTAGATCATGATATCTTTTCGTACTATGACGCCCATACTTATAGCTCTATTGCCTCTGCGCATGGCTTAGGCGGATCCACGGCCACAGCAGGCGCTCGACGCATTCCCCATCCGCGTGGTTTCTGGACGGGGGAGAATGCGGCACGTTTCGGTCACCAGGCTCGATCTCGATTAAGTCCAAAGAGGCTGGGAGCTTGCAGTGGCGGCCGATTGCTTACAAAGTGGCCGTTGACTATGAAGAATGCTGAAACATCCGATCGTCGACTCACTAATGACATGTCCACTCATCGTCCGCATCAGCCTGCTTCCTTGTACCAAGACCGCGCGTCATACTCAAGGAGCGGCCACAAACGGATGGACACAGGGGGCACACCCCAGAGCATTGTACTTGATACTATTTAATTCTGGTCAGGCTTGCAACTTGTCATTGTCTGTCTAACCAGACTACATAGGGCCGGTCTATGAGCGACGACGATTCTCCACCTAAAAACCCACCCAATGAGCAGTTTCTTGCCTGGTCGGCTTCCAAGCCTTGCCGAATTTGATGCTGGCGTCCAATTGCTCACAAAGCGGAAAATATTGATATCCTAGCCTAAGTAGTCTGCGGAGCGGTTATCCGGCGATCTCTTCCAAACAGTGACAGGCTGACAGCTGTCAAAAGCCATGTCGATCACGAAACGGTGAGTAAGAGAGGCAGAGTTGAACTCCATGTATATTTCGCTTTCCCATAAATATATACAACTCTGCTACTGCGTCCATGTTCTGTATACCAGTACTGGTGAAGCAGGTACTGCTAGTTTGTCGTCGCAGTGGCAGTCGTTTCCCTTCCCAACAGCCAGTAAGCATCCAGGCTCATGTGCCGCCCCTGTTCGCCTCAAAAGACTGTGCTTTCCTATAATCATGCCGACCCAGACATCTCGAAGAACGCCAGGGAAGCGCAGAACACACTCTCATTATCGGGCAAGTGCGTCATGAGACCCTCGCCATTGGCCGAGATGATATTGACACTAGCCTTGGTGCTGACACCATACATCTTAATGTCCGAGTTGACAATGTCGACCATGTTCTCCTGGCAATCCTCCGTGTCGAGACATTCTTGAGTGTAGTTCTCAAAGAAACTGTACATGCCTCCGCCGTAGAAGAGGACGTCGCTCGAGTCGACCACACGCAGGCCCCATGTCTTGCGGCAGCGGTCGCTGTCGCAGTGCGCCCAGTCGGGGTCGTAGAAGTCGGGGTTGGTGTCGAAGGGGACGGTCGCGTCGGGGTTCCCCTGGAAATAGGCAGTCTCGGTCTGGATGACGGTCATGTACACATTCTGAGCGCCCTGCAGATGGTAGTTGTACAGAACATTGTGCTCGGACGCAGTTCCCCACAGCCACGCACCCTTGGTCGACTCGATCAAGATACCGCGACCGTTGTAGATGTTGATCTGGTTGAAGTCACTGCGGTCGAGCTCGTGGTCAGACACCCACAACCACGTGTTCTCCATGTAGATGCTGGAGGACTTGGTCACGTGCATGAGCATGAACGCGCCAATGCACTCCGGGTCGGCGGGGGTCGTTTGCTTGGGTGTCTTGGAGCACTTGTCCGACTGGAGGTCAGTGCCAGCGGAGCCGCCGACCCGGAAGTGAACATCCCACAGGCCAGCGGAGCCCTTGGAGGCGCCCTCGACGTTCCACTCCATGAGGATAGCACCAGGCTGGGGCCCCTTGGTCTCAATCATGAAGTCGGAAATCTCAACATTGCCAACATCGCCGGGCTGGCCGACCTGAAGCATGGGCTTGGGGTTGGCCTGGTCCTGGAAATTGGTGTCGCCACCAGCCATCAGCATGGGCCAGATTTCACCGACAATCTTGATGTTGGCAGGGACGCGGACAGTGTCAGTGATGATATATGCACCATGAGGGAAGAAGGCGATCTCGTCCTCGGCAAGGTTGTCAAGGGTTTTCTGGATCGCAGCGGTATCGTCGCTCTGACCGTCGCCAACCGCACCGGCAGCCTTGACAGATACAAACTTGGAGGTAGGGACGTCAAGGTATTGGGGCTTGCTGCGAGTGAACATCTTGCCAGAGTCGTCGAGAAGGGCGGCAGGCTTGCTAGGCCCAGGCCTGGGTCCCTGAACAGCCTCGCCTTGGGAACCAGAGTAGGCGCGGCCCTGGATCCATGACTCAACCACCTGGTTTCCCTCAAGGATGGTGGCCCCGGTTCCACCATTCTTCACTGCAGCGGGAACGTTGGAGGAGAAGTCGACATTGTCAATGACCAGGGTGCCATTGGTGCCGGTCTGGCCTGGGTCGTAGAGGGTAGAGATGCCAACTGGCGTGTCGGAAAAGGTCGCGTCCTGGACAATGACAGAGCCGACGGTTTGAGAATTGCCGCCCGACGTAAGGTCGATTCCAACGCCACAGTTCTTGACCACGAGGCCATGGTAGTTCCAGATCCAGTTCCAGATCTGGTAGATGGCGGTTTTGCAGTTGTTGAACTCGAGATTGCGGGCAGTAAATTGCTGGCTGCCAAAGAAGGCGCCATAGTTACCGCCGTGGAAGATGAGGTCGGTCATGAAGCCTCCGGAACCGTTCTCCATGAAGATACCCTGCTGCACATTCGCCTCGCTTGGGTCCTCTACCATGAAGAATTCAATGTTTTGAAGCGATGTCGCTTGAGCGACTTGCCAGTGAATGCCAGTGCCAGTCGTCATGGGCTGCGCAGTGATATCGATCTTGAAGTTGCGAATCTGACGGAAGAAGTTGTTTTGGTTGGTGAACCAGTTGTTGCCTTCGTTATTGTATGGGTTGGCGTCGATGACGGCCATGCCAGCAAAATCAGGGGTCGACTTGATGGTCGGGATGTCCTGGAGATCGCCAATCATGTGGGTGTAGTAATATTGGACAATGGGGCTCGAGACAACGTAGGTTCCGGGAGGGAAGTAAACAAGGGCGGGGGTGGTGGTGCTAGAGTCGCAGCCAAGGCCACAACGGTTGCCGCCGTCAGTGATGGCAGCGTTGATAGCCACGGTGTCATCGGTCGTGCCGTCACCAAGAGCGCCGTAGTCCTTGACGTTGCGGAAGACGGGGTAGTCGGCGCCACCTGCGCCGAAAGGAACAGCGCCAGTGCGCTCAATGTTGGCGAACCACCAGTCGGAAGCAGTAACGCTACCGTCGGAGCCATCCTGGGCTTGCGGAGACGGTGCAGGACTCGCTGCGGCCTCGAGACTAAAGAGACGCAGGGCCAGCAGCGAAGCGGTGAGAAAGGTCGAAAGGACCATCATGATGTAGAGCGAGGTATAAGTTTTCCACCAGGGAATTTGAGTATAACTTTGATGCTGAAAAGGTCAGGCCACTGTAAGTGCTAAAGTTGTTGATGTTTCCAAAAGGACACGGCAAGAGACATGTAAGAAATAGGAAGGAGAGGACGAGGGGATTCAGACCGTCTCCTTGTTCTCAGAAGCAGAACGAGGAGTGAATAGTGTGGATGAGAACAATGACAGAAAGAGAAGAGTGAGAGGAGGTTGAGTGGTATTTAATAGATCAACCGACAGTGAATGGGAGTCCTGGGGAGACGGTGGTGAACAAGCATAAGGGGTCCAGTCGCCAGTCGTTGAGCGACGTGTCGCCAGATGATGTCCGAAAAGTGCATCAACATATGCTGCCAAGGGTCACGCGCAGGAACACAGAACTCTCAGATGCAGCAGTCGTCCATTACTGGCAGCAGAGGGTGTGTTCGTAGGACGCGTCCCCATGGGGGCCTCAGTCGACTTTGACGAGTGACGGTAAGATTTGAACGAGGGTCGACCGAGAGACTATGCAGTTTCTCCTTTGGGCTACTGCGCCCGCCGATCCGCCCGAGGTCACCTCTACAGCGTCGCATTGAAGATCAGCTGGAACAAGCACTTGCTCCTTCCAGGGCCGAAAGATCACATCGCGGCTCAGCAAGGTGAATAAGTGCTAGTGATGGGTAGACGCGGTGCGGAGGGGCGACACAACGTTGCACATGCAAAGAGCACGCGCATGGCATGTGAGATGATGGAGAGGAATCAAGAAATGCACCCACCAGGTTTTGTTGGTGCAAGTACTCGGCGGGAACCAGTCACGCCGGCAATCCAAATAGAGAAACGAAAAGAATGAAGGCCGTCGAGGCAAGGGAGATCGGCAGCGTAGCCAAAGAGTCGAAGCTAGGGATCGGGTATCGTTGGCCGTGAAGTGCAGTACAGTACAGTGAAGTGAAGTGAAGCAAAATAGAACCAAGGGCGAGTTTCGAAGGAATATCGCGAAAAGCGAGAAGGTACCACAATGAAGGAAGGAAAGGTGCGTCGACGTTGACGAAGGCAAGTGGCAGGTGAGCAGCAAGTGAGAGGCAGGCGGCGCTGATATTGGCAGTTGATATACGACGGCACTTGCCTTGCCAGGTTTCATCTCGCCTGAAATAGGACACGTATCGACTCGTACCGCCAGACCATTCGAGAACTCACATTTACTTTTTTGCGCTGGAAATCGGACGCTGTCGCGTCTACTGGCATTTGCGCCATGCTTCCAGCTTCAGTGCCAGCCCTGTAGAGGCAAACAGTGTGAAACAATTGGCTGCCGCAGCAAAGGGCGTTTCAAACAGACCCGACACACAATGCGATGAGCGGCTCCCGCACGTCTACTCATCCACAATGCCATGTAGTACGCGCTGCGCCGTCATTCGCATGAATCCGCTTAGCCCTGATCGTTCCAATGTTGCCGCCGGCGCTCTTCGCCAAGAGTGGAGGTTGGGATCCTTCTCCTTCGATGGTGCTCAAACGCCTATTAAGCAGCGCCAAGCGGTGGTGGAAGAGACGCTGCTGATGATACTGGCTCCCTTGCGACTTCTACGACATAAGCGTAGCCAAGTGCGCGAATGCAAGGACGCAAGACATGACGCGAGAGACCAGGAAATGTCAGTCAAAAAGGACTGGCTTGTGAGCGCCCTTGGGTGTCGTTGGAAGTGGAGACTCTGCGTGGGTGCCCCTTATGAGCGGCTAGTCCTGTTTCAATAGAGACGCCCCCCGTCCAATCGTTCGCCAAACAGCTTCATCGCGTACCTTGCAGCAACCTCCCATATTGCCTACCGCCTAGCGCAGCTTATTAATTCCGATTAGACTAGGGCCAAATCCAATCTTCCGCGTCGCGGTCTGCCCGCCTCCGCTTCTGGAACAAACGCCTGTGATGTACCTCAGTCCATGGATTTCGCATCACAAACCATGATTGACTTGCCGGGTGGCTGGCCACTCCCTTGATCTCCTCTTTAGCACGTGCCAGGCGGGGCTGACGAGTTTGAGCAGCATTCCACAAGAGTTGCTTGCATCGCCCGGCGGGTAGTAGGGTCACGGGCACTAGCAGAGATCTCGTGGGCCGTGGCGGGCGATGCTTGAGACATTGGAACGGCTCTTGCAGTAGCCACTAATAATTAATGGTCAGTGGCTGCCAGCCAAACGGACAAGGCACAGGGGAGTTGGGAAGCGCCGACGACAAGCCCGCGCACACGACCCTACGGACTACGGTCTCTTCCAATAATACCATACCCTTTTCTTCCCCGTGCTCGATCCTGTCGAGGAGTTGACACGCCTTGGCACTACAAACTGAAACTGAATGAATGGTCACGCTCTTCGGATTCCCCAGCGGCGGGTGGCCCACCATCAACCGGCGGCATCAATTCGCGATGCGGGGGATCTTCAACCCTGAACTGCAGGGCTGCTCCGCAGTCGTGAATCGGCGAGATGCCTCCTAGTCTACTTATTCCAAAAGTTTCGACTTTCGACGCCGTCCATGCACTGCTCGGTGCTCGGCATAGAATCCAGGTCGCTGACTCGCAGTGTCCCCCTCGGTAATAAAGTGATCCGAGTTAGTGATGCAGCGCGCCGATCGCCATCTCGTCTTGCTGTTGTCCAAATGGCTGATGAATAATTATTGATGCCGGTCTGAGAGCGCACAGGTTCTAGAAATTGGTACGTAAGTATTCACACGTTCGCATCTCGTGCCCCAAGGTCCAGTCCTCCTGACCAGCTGCATCTGCCAATGTGGTCATCCTCCCCATGCGCAGTCGACACCATCTCGGGAAGCTCACTGGATGGATGGCTCGGCCGCGGTCCATTCGGGCCGCACCTTCAAGCCGTGTCGAGCTCGGGCGGTGGCAGAAGCAAAAACCTTCCTCATATTAAGAGCATCATCTTGGCCCTGACTAGCTCTGCCCAAGTCGGCCCTTTGTTCGCAATTTCGCATCCCCATCTGAATGCTACCCTTGATCTCCTGCCGTTCTGGGCTGTCGGGGCTTGGTAGGCTGGATGCCCCATGACATCCCCTACGACGGTTGCGGCATCGATCTCGGGTCTTTCGATCAGTGTCGTTCAACATAAGAACTGATGCCGAGAGGGTCGCATCTTGCAACGTTGCAAATTGTTCTTGTTCTTGTTAGCTGCGCTGTTGTGGTACGATCGATGTTCGGGCAGCAATAACAATTGTATGTCCTATTGGCGTCCACGGAGAATCCAGCTCTGCTGGTCCGCCAAGTAAACACAGTCTATCTGCAATGATGAAAGCCAAGAAAAAAAATAAACCAAACCGAAAAGCTCGCTCAACCCCCAAAAAATTGCCGACGCAGTGACAAGTCAATCTACGCATGAAAAGCACCTTGCATGCAAAAAATTCCCAGGATCAAATGAACCCGCCTTGCCCGCCGTGAGACTCTGACCCTTCGCTATTCAAGAGATCGATGCCGTCTATGCCCGCGCCAAAGTCCATCAGCAGAACCTTGGGATCGGGACCTGTGCTGACGATGCGGCGATAGTCGCTCTTGGCGCTCAGCACCCAGCTGGAGTGCCAGTGAGGAAAGTCTAGGAGCTGCCGTCCCGAGTTCATGTCCCAGACCTTGATGTCCGTATCGTAACTACCACTGACGAGGCGCCCGCTGACGGAATCAATGTGTAGACTGCGGACCAGCGTGTGGTGGGCACGCATCACGCGGAGACACTCGCCAGTGTTCGCATCCCAGATGCGAATCTTCTGGTCGTTGCCCGCGGACGCAATGTACCGTCCATCCTCGGAGAACTGAGAGCAGGCTAGGCCCTTGGTGTGCCCAACGAATTCGCGAATATTTTTGCCCGTGTCAATGTTCCACAGCTTGACTTTAAAGTCACCGGAGCAAGAGACAATCGTGTTCCCTCGCATCTGCACAGCGTTCACAGGTCCCGTATGACCATGGAGCTGGCGGAGGAGCGTACCAGTCTCTCGATCCCAGACACAGATGGTAATATCTTTGCTGCACGTGACAATGTGCTTGTCGTCAAAGGCGAGATCGAGGACGGCGGCAGTATGGTGCTGCAAACGACGAAAGGGGCGGAAGCCGTCCTTGATGTCGTACAGTATACAAGTGGAGTCGGATGAGCCGGTCGCAAGCATCCTGTCATCATATTGAAGGCATAGAATCGAGGCCTTGTGGTGCATGTCGTAGGAGAGGCGCTGCGGCATGGACACGGACGCAACTTTGCCGTCGGAATCCGTCGCGCAGTGTGTCGGCTCGCCATCTTGGTCCAGAAGCACCCCTTGTTGTCGCACAAACTCGCCGGCGCCAATGATAAAGCGACATTCGTGAGTGTGGACATCCCATACGCGGATGGTCCGGTCGCGCGACCCGGTGATAATCTTGTGTCTACGGAGCCTAGTTAGTACCCGGCATCTCGAGTCTCAAGGGCGTGAGTGCACTTACTCGTCGAATTGATGGCAGTAAATACTGTCCGTGTGCCCGGTCAGATATGTAGGGCGGGCTTTGCCCTCTCTCCAATGCCTCTCTAGATCCATCCTGACCTTGTATATCATGCGCCAGTCCTTGTCGGGAGTATTCTTGGGAAGACCCAGGCCAGCGTTCACAGCTATCGGCCTGCCCATGGCGTACGTGCCTGTTGTTTCGCGCATGCACGAGTCCCGCCAGATGTGTTGGTTCTTGATCAAGTCATTCCACTCGGAGGCCACTAGGCAGGCCTTGCTCAAAGTCGACGCGTCCAGCAGAGCGAAGATGTGGATGGCCAACTCGGTAGGGAGACGAGCGACAGGATTCACGCGCTCAATGTATGCCTCCTTCGCCTCGGGGATCGTCGCAGCGATACCGACACCACTTTCGTCGTCCTTGTTGCCGTCGCTAGTGTACGGCATCAGCCAGTCTGGGCTGTGGTAGAGCCCTCCGGACCGGGCAAGATACTCGTTGTGCATGGCAGCAGAGGCCTTGGCCGCGGCGCCAGAGTGGTAAGGGATGACGGGAGGCTCGGCGCCCATGCCTGGACGAGTGTGGTACGAGGTGTATGCTGGGCGCTCGTCGTTCGCAAATGAGTCGTGCGTGGTGTTGAGGCCGTAGAAGGATCGGACCGGACGAACGCCATGCTGGTGTTTCGAGCGCGGGCCGATCAGATGCGAGGTTGTCGGCCTCGGGGGCCCTGCCGCCTGCTCCTTCTCCTCCCAGATCGCGCCTTCCGCTGCCGCGATGGATGGTCGACGATGGACGATCCCGCGCAAAGACGTCGATGCCCGGCGAATCATCCCCTTGAAGCCGTGGTTGTGTACTGGGCTGTGGCCCTGGCTGAGCCCACGAGGACGCGCCATCGCGCCCCTGATCTCGCTCGTCTCATCGTCGATAGCCAGGTCCCCTACTTGTTGCGGCAAGCCATCGAGTGTTATTCTGGGAGTCTTGGGTCTCTTCCACGGCAGAGACATGCTGAGGCTTCGCATACGAGGATGGGATGGATACGACGAGGTAGGCTGGTGCTCGCGGTGAGGCATCGCGCCGAAAATGGACTCGTTGGGCGCCGGGTCGCGCGGCGAGAGGTGGTTGCTGGACATTGTGCCAATCTACGAATTGACTCGATCGTAATTGGACAGACAAGGGTCGACTTGGTGCACGCTCTGCCGGATAGACGTCGGAGAATGAGCTGTCGTTCAGGTGAAGAGATGCGTCCCGAGGTTGCCGCAAAGGGCCACCGGAATAAGGGTTCGAAATGGAGCAAAGACACAGAAGATGCGTGGGTAGATTTGGAGATCCAAGTCATACAATGAACAAGAACCCCTTGCGTTCAACGAGTGTTACGAGAACTCAATGTGACGATCAGGCACAGGCACGAGACAAAGGACGCTAAGAGATGATATTTCGTTCGAGAAGAAGAAGAAAAAGATGGCTCAAGCACGCTAAGACGGCGATGCCGAGGAAAGGGATGGTCGGAAGAGAAAAAAAATTAAAGTTTTGGCGGCGAACAGAGGTTGGAGATGGCATGATGGAGGGACTGGATCCGGAGGGGGCTGGTGCCATCACAAGGGGCGGAGAGCAGTGCGCTTGTGTGTAGGACCCGTTTTTTGTTCGTCTTGGAGTCTTGGGGCTTGGACTGGCGGCACTGGCGGCGGATAGAGAGACATGGACTCAAGGAAAAGGAAGTCGGTGAGTGAAAAGAACCAAGATGAGACTTTGTAATTACCTCAAAGTGAATCTTCGATGCGTTGGTGTTGCCAGAATCCACGGAGCACGGATAGCATCACACAACATTTATAAAGTACGTAGGCTCTTTGGGACGGGATTCAAGGAGCCCAATTTTTCTCCAGACCCCAGCCAAAGGTGCCTCCGCTGGCGACATTGGCTGACGTAGTCGATCCGTTTAACATACACCCAAGCCTGTGTAGTCTCTTCTAAGCCTCTGACTTCTTTTGGTATTTGGTTAGCCTCTCTGGACGGGGATCACAGTTCTCAACCCATGTCACGCTGTGTTTTGTTGCCCCGGGATTCGCGCTGCCTATTTGAGAAATTGCAGTGATGATCTCATTTCGAGCAGGGGGGTTCCCCTTGGATCAATGGATCCCGACCGAGTTGGGCACGCTGAATCTCCAGACCACGTTGTGACTGTTTATACATGTATATCCCTGCGTAGTATTAATGTTTACAAAGCGATGCCTAGAACGTCTCTGATAAAACTAATCCAGCCATTCTCGAGACATCTCTACCTGGCTACTCAAGTACAGTCAGGATCGCCACTGTATCCTTGAGTGGCGCGGGGATTGGCGCGTGAACATGCTGCCTGGCCTGTTGCTGCGCTTCATGCTTGGTATCGCGGACTCTTCCTCCCACCCAACTCCTGCGTCACAAGTTAAAGTGAGAAATCTTACCAACAGCAATGACCCATTCGCTCCATATACGCAAATATCTCCAAGATCCTTCTCATTGTCATCATCCGCCGGCGGCAGTGGATAAGCCGCTCAGGATACACATTGAGGGCCCGTTGGTTTCGACCCAGAAGTTGCTTCCGACCGTGCCATGGCGCGTAGATATGATGTTGCCACAGGCCTGCCTATTTGATTTTTAGTTTAAATCCACTATCTTTTGAGAGGTAAGAATGTTGCTGGTGGTGACTTGGTACGTTGAGTGGTGAGTTAAGAGCCAGAGTCTAGGGTAGGTCAGCCCCGTCTGAAAGCTAAGCTACCCCATTTGTCACCGACAATTTCTTCAATGATGATCAGCGCCTAGAACTTTGTCTCAACATCAACATACGTAACCATCACCATTGCCATGGGGTATCGCGAGGCTCAGGCTGGCTTCAGCCTTCCCTTCACCTACTCCCTCTTCTTCCTCTTTATAGAGCCCCTCGGCGCGCTGGCGGGCGCCTATTTCACGCACGTCCATCAACCATACTACCTCTCCCTCCTCTCGGCGCCCTCGGCCTCTTCGGCCGATGTACAGCTCTCGACGCCCATGAGCGTCGCCATGTCTCAGCTCGCCAGCATGTATCTCTTCTTCGCGCTGAACGAGGCGCTCATTCTGCGGGCGACATCCGACATTCAGGTCTGGCGCGCCGTGCTACTCGTGCTATTGGTGGCCGACTTTGCGCATCTGTACGCACTCAAGGCGCTGGGACCGCAGGTCTACTACGATGTGTGGAATTGGAGCGCGGGCGATTGGGGCAATGTGCCCTTTGTGTACCTTGGAGCACTCATGAGGATCTGCTTCCTCAGAGGTGTCGGGCTAGGGGCTTGGAAGACACTGGAGAAGAAGAAGAAGAAATAGTTGGCAGGAAACACTGCTTGGCGCTTCGTCCAAAGTCTGTCTGTCTGTCCAGCTCATCATCTGGGATCAACAAGCCATTGCCAAGCTGTGTCTTGTCGTCTGTTCACTCCATGTCATTCAATACCCGACATCCGACCAATGCGGATCACGTGCTGTCGCGTCGGTCGCCAATCGCCCGTTGTTGGTGGAAAAATGGCTTGAAACCCGTCGGGTGTCCAGAATTGGAGAGGTCGGTTGATGGATACCCCGACGAGACCCTCAGTTGGATGATGATATCGGGGTAGTGGGCGGGTCACCAGCTCCTATCGCCTGCCATTGCGACGAAAGGCGAGCAAATTCTGCAACTTGGCGAGCACAAGTTAGCAAAGCGACGATGGCATTGTTGAAGCATTGGCGGCTGAGAAGGGCAATATGAGGTTTCCGTTGGGAAGCATAGGACTGGCTGGGCCATCCTGCATGAAAGTACCGGCGGGGGTCGCGCAGATTTGGCCGTAGTGGTGATGGTGGGCGCGATGCTGGTCGCAAACAAGCACTTACGTATATGCCGACGGCTGGCAACCATGATGTGTCGCGTGGCAGACGGACAATTTCTTCGTCCCGCTATGAGCTGGCCGAGAGCCAGCCTCCAACTCCAGTCGGACAGCAACAGTCCGACCCCTCCAGTCGCTGCCCCTCATCCCCCCGAGTCCTTCCTTGACCCTCATTGACGTCCGGGGCGTCACACCCCGGCCAGGCCCATCGCGATGGTGGGGGTTGGCTTGCGGTACGACCGTCTTTTCTGTGCCTGGTCATTGACTCGTCTCGAGGTCAGCCAGGTCCAGTCGCGTCTTCCTGCTCCCTACTTCCCCTCTTCTCTTCATTCTTCCTCTTCTTTCTCCTCTCCCTACTCTAATCATCACTTCCACTTACCTCCGTACCATTATCACCTTGAACAAAGACCATCGACATGTCGTACCCCGAGCAGTTCTCTGGCTTCCAAGCCCCCAGCGCCGAAAACTGGCTGGACTTCAAAAAGGGCTCGTGGAAGCCCCGTCCCTTTGGCGACTACGACGTCGACATTGAGATCGAGTGCTGCGGTGTCTGCGCCAGCGACAAGCACACCATCAGCGGCGACTGGGGCGACTGCCCCTACCCCCTCGCCGTGGGCCACGAGGTCGTCGGCAAGGTCCTCCAGGTCGGGCCCAAGGTCACCCTCGCCAAGGTGGGCCAGCGCGTCGGTGTGGGCGCCCAAGTCTACTCCTGCCTCGAGTGCCGCCTCTGCAAGAACGACAACGAGACGTACTGCAAGCACCAGATCGACGCGTACGGCGCGCCGTACCTGGACACCGGCTACACCACCCAGGGTGGCTACTCTTCCCACACGCGCATCCACGAGTACTGGGTGTACCCCATCCCCGAGAAGCTGAGCAGCCCCAACGCCGCGCCCATGCTGTGCGCCGGCATCACCGTCTTCAGCCCCCTCAAGCGGTTCGGCGCCGGACCCGGCAAGAAGGTCGGCATCGTCGGCGTCGGTGGCCTGGGCCACTATGCTGTCATCTTCGCCAAGGCCCTCGGCGCGGAGACCTGGGCCATCTCCCGCTCGCGCAGCAAGGAGGCCGATGCGCGGAAGATGGGTGCCGACGGCTTCATTGCCACCCAGGAAGAGGGTTGGGAGAAGGAGCACGAGCACACCTTTGACCTCATCGTCAACACGGCCAGCTCCTTTGATGGCTTCGAGCTCGGCAAGTACCTGTCCCTGCTCAACGTGCACGGGCGCTGGAACTCGGTCGGCATGCCCGGCGAGGGCATCACCGTCCACAACCAGGACTTTGCGGGCAACGGCTGCTTCATCGGCAGCACTCACCTGGGCAGCCGCAAGGAGATGCTCGAGATGCTCCAGCTGGCGGCTGACAAGGGCATCGAGTCGTGGGTCGAGGAGATTCCGCTTTCCGCCGACGGTCTGAGGCAGGCCATGGACAAGTTGGAGAAGAGCTCGGTGCGCTACCGGTCGTGCATGGTGAGCTATGACAAGGCGTTTGCGTAAGCAAATATATGTATGTGGTGGTAGAGGGGGACGGGCAAGCTGTGAATATACACCCTAGGTGGAACTGCTGCTGCACCTTGATGGACAATCGACATTGGACTCGGTCACTCGGCTGGTGAATGCGTGATCGACCCCAGAACCCCTCTTCCTATCCCCTGTTGACTAATTGTACTGTTTATTTGTCATTGTGACAAGCCTTATTGATGCCAGCTACGTGAGTACATAGGTAGCTAGTTGCCAAGAGGTGACTCTCACCCCGTCAGGTATTCAGCCGTCCGTTATCGGGCCCCGCAGCCTCAGTTCCCCATGTTCAATCTTGGTCCCAGAGGCCGATGAGCTTTTTTTGTTTTCTTATAAGCTACGTTTTCTTTGTCAGCCCCTGTTTGTCATCCTCCCTAGTCTAAGCCCAATTCGTCTCGCCGAGCGCATAGCCCGCAGCCGCCATCGCTTGCCAATGCTGCTGTGGAACGCTGCACCCTCGCGTGCATCGTGCGTGAGTCGAGTAGCAGTCACTTATGAGTCTTTGGCCGAGATGTCCAGTGGGAGTATCCATGAACAATGCGTCGATACGTCAAGTGTACATATATGCGAGATGTCTCCCCACGAACGTATTGGCCGTGGGAATTCACATCAGCTTCACGTAGCGCCTCCCGAAAGGCCAATCACTAAACAATTGAACCCTTCGCTGTGGAGATTGATCACGCTCTGGCTACGAGTATTGACATCATGTAAGTTCTGCTTCGAGACTTCCAATCAAAGTCAATCGCTCACACAACACAGGTCTCCCTCATTCGAGCTGCTCACAAGTCGCTCCGTAGCACGCTCAGAGATCACTTCCCTCTCCCTCTCTTCCAGCACACTACTCACCACCTATCGCTCGACGCCTGCACTATCCTGGGTCGACGCCTTCACCCTCCCCTCCCTGACCTCGCTCTCCAAGTCCTCCGGCGCGGCGGCAGTCCTCATGCCCGAGGAGAAATGCAGCGACACGCACGCCAAGCGGAATGATCCCATTCGAGCCGTCACAGTGAGAGAGGGAACGGCCCAGCGCGGCGTCGAGACTCACCAAGAAAGCACCATTGTCATTCGGGACGTGAGGAGCGGCAAGTCGCTGGGCGATATCAAGGGGGCATGCGGCAACCCCATCGCCGTATCTCAGGACGGTCGTCTGCTCGCCGCGCGCGACGCATCCTCCCCCGTGAGGATTGGCGTCTGGGATATCAAGACGGGCGAGAGAGTGGCGCTCATTGCATCCCATATTGATCTGGTCACGCACGCCGTCTTTACGCCGCAGGGCACACTCGTCACAGCGTCCAAGGATGGCACGCTGCGCGTCACCCACATTAGGACCGCCAGGACGGTAGCCAGACTGGAGATGGACAGCACGAACCCGACAGTGGTGGGCGTGTCGAGGGATGGATGCGAGATTTTGTCTCTATGGGGACGGATGCAGTACACCTGGATGCCTGACCACAGCAGCTTGGCGTCGTCCTCGCTGTCCGCCGAGCGGACCAGGGAGGGATGGCCCCTTTGCTTCTCCCCTAACGCACGCTTTCTCGCTTGTAGGACGGAAGACGGATTCGACATTATGGACGTCATGTCGAAAGAGATTGTGCTGGAAAGAAACAGCGAGAGCATAATCACGGCAGCGGCGTTTGATGACAGTGTCCAGCGACTCTGCGTGGGGAAGATGGACGGCACCATTGAGGTTTGGGAGCTCTACGAGCTCGGCAGCTGCAAGTCTTGAGGTGTTTCATGCTTCCTTAGTTTGTTGCTATTAACATGCGATTGGGGGGACTCGACATGGTCTTATCACCTACCGGTCCCTGTGGGCTTTGCGACAGGCAGTCGGTGTATTATTGGGGCTTTAACTACATGGTTTCCGCAGCAAGGAGTTGACAGAAAGATACCCATTTACGAAATTGAACAAGTCCATTCATTCCTCAATGATGTTGCCTCGCGAAATGTTACTGCACTGTATTGACGTCTAGAATCAGGGGGGTATGTTGTGGAATGCAAACTCCAATCCAACCAAAACACATCTCGCAAACCACGTTCCAATCGCTGAGATCATCATCCGCATGCCATGCTTGCTGTCCGTTTAAATGCCCTAGGTTCGCCGAGAATGACTGCCATCCCACCCCTCTTCTCTCCTTACCTATTGTTCTCTTGCTTCATCATGGGGTTCTGCACCGTTCTCAAACCCAGCCGAGCATCTCAATCGTCTTGCGGGCTTCGCCCGTCGACATCTCCTTGACCTCCATGGAGCGCACCTGTCTGCCCTTGCGCAGCCGTGAGATGCCAGCATGCATCTTTCCGGCCTCCGCGCTGTCCATCACAAACAGATACCTCTTGGTTTCCTTGTCGCGCAACGAAGCGCGCAGTACGTGCAGGCCTTTGGCCTCCCATTTACCGGTCTTTGATACTTGTTAGCATGCTGCAAGCCTCACGAAAGAAATGGCTCCTGGTGCTTACCTCGATGCATCCCAGGGTCCACGCCTTGACGTCCCATTCACGCTGCGGAACGCCTCGGAGGTCGTCGTCGATAAAGAGTCCTTCGGTTGTGATGCGGAGAATGAGGCCGTCGGTGACCGAGCCAAAACCAGATATGAGCTGACTGGCAGGCGTTTTCGCGAATTGGTTCATGAAGAGGTACACGGCGGACACAACAATCTTGTCAGGGTCCTTGGTGGAGTACGGACCTCTCATCGAGGGCGGAGGCGACGTGCGAGCCGTTGTGTGCGAGGGTGCAAAGGAGGACTCGGAGCCGACGAAGGACGACCCCGACTTCTTCCGCGGTGTATGCTTCGGCTTGTCGTAAGGTCGATATGAGTGTGTCTCCTCACTCATGTATGATTTCGCAGATGATGGCGGCGGCTTCTTCTCAGGGCTAGGCGGCGCCCTGGACGAAGTCGCGGATGGCGCAGGCGACGGCTTGGGCATGGAAGGTCGACCGTTGGGCCACATGCTCATCTTCTCTCCGACACCCGAGAACGCATAGCTGCTACCCTGTCTCTCGGACTTGGCCTCCGCTGCCTGTTTCTCTTTCTCTTTCTCTTGCTTTGCCTTCTCTGCCTTTTCTCTCTCCTCTCGTTCCTTGAATTCTTTCTCTAGGCGCTCACGCTCTTTGCGTTCACGTTCGAGCTTTTCCGTCAGCTCCTTGGCTCTCTGTTCTGCTTTGACACGCTCCTCTCTCTCCTTGGCTTCCCTTTCCTTCCTCTGCTTCTCCAGTTCGCGGGCCTGACGTTCCTTGGCCTCCTTTGCCCGTAGCTCGGCCAGTCGTCTTGCAGTTTCTTCCTTGCGTTTTTGCTCCGCTTCCTTGGCCTTCCGTTCTTCTTCCTTTTTGCGAGCTTCTTCACGGGCCTTTTCCCAGTTTGCCTTGGTTTGCTCTCGAGCCTTCTCCCACGAGCTCTTCGGATCTGGTTTCTTCGGCTCCGGCTTGGGCGTCTCCGGTTTCTTGGGCTCAGGTGGTGGGGGCGCCTTCTTTGGCTCTGGTTGAGCTGGCTTGGGGGCTGGCTTGGGTGCTGCCTTCTCTTCTTGAGGCGGAGGAGGCGGAGGCGGCGGTGGTGTTGGCTCTCGTGGCGGCGGCGGAGGAGGAGGAGGAGGAGGGGGTGTTGGTTCTCGGGGTGGAGGTGGAGGTGGCGCCTCCTGTCGAGGTGCTTCTTGTCGTGGAGGTGGCGGTCCATGCCGGGGGGGAGGCGTGTTCGGTTGAGACCAATAGTCGTCGGCATGATGTCGAGCACCGTGCGGTGGAGGGCCGCCGCTAGGACCGCCATTCTGGTTGTGACTACCCTTGGGGCTGTTCCCATGAGGGGGCGGTGGCGGCGGAGGGCCCTCAGCACCAGCTGAGGTACCTGAGTAGCCTCCGAAGCCCCCTGCGCCTGGGCCACCGCTGGACGCACTCGGTTTGTGTTTGAATCCGGATCCAAATGGAGATCCCCCATCTGTCTGGGTCCTACCCAGTGCCCAGGCACCGAAGCCAACGCCAACAATCAGCATTGCGATGCCCACATTGCCCAGCCCTTGGAAACTGTCCCACCAATTTCGAAAAGCTGGTGCCATACTTTGTCCAAGGACCACCATGATCAGGGCCGAGGCGAATCCCGCGACGAAGCTATTGATATTCGGCTGTAACGACGGCAAGTACAGGAATCCCGAGCCCGCTGAGTGCTCCGGTATCACGAAAATATCGTACTTCCCTGGCGGTAGACCTCCAGACCTCGGAGCGCCGCCATGGCCGCCATGTGGTGGAGGCGGAGGCGGCTGGTCGTTCATGACAGGCGCTCAAGCGGTCGGGGTCGAGGTGCGAGCGGTCGATGATGCGGTCGTTGATGTCACCCAGACTATAGGTGCGTTGGTGAAGCCATATGGTCGAGAGACATGAGATTTGTTCGTCTATCGTGGGTTAGACGTCTGTTCTGGCGTGATTTGTTACGGCGTCGTCACGCAAAAGGGGCGGGAGATATGCACCCACCAAGCAAAAAGAGGAAGCAATCAAATTTCCGTGCGGAGCAATGCACAAAAGAGTGAAAACAGCCGTGCCAAAGAAGATATGAAAAACAGCAATCTATATGTTAGTAGCGTGGACTCGTGAGCCGCTCGTTGATTTGGGTTTATGAGGTCGGAGTGTACGAGCTGGGTCGAAGAGGAGTCTCCTTTGAGACAAAAAGTTGGGAAGGAGCGGCCCGTGTTTACTTTGAGCTCCAGCTGTGGCAGGGGCTGGGTCTCCGCAGCCAGTATGGTTTAGTGGGCGGAACGGGATGTGGCCAGTGAACAGCGCCTTCCTTCCTTCTAACACCAGACGGGTGGGACGGAGGAGCCCCAATTAATAGCGATCTGCTGTCGTGAGTGGCTGAACCGGTCCCCCCAATCCGCGCCGAGCCCCTCACTGGCGTCGTTGAAACTCGCATTCGCTGCACATTGTTGACGTCTGTCGCTTCCTCGTGTCCCCTGGCATCCAGCTACAATTCATTCACAGTCAACAGCAGAACTCGAACACCGGACAAGTAGCACAGCAAAACATCTGGGCCTGCCCTTGACGCAAAACCTTTTTTTGTTTTCTGTCCGGGTACATGAACCGTATCTGTGGTTCTCTTGGTCGAAGGCCACAGATCTGTCAACTGAGCCTGCAGGCGGTCAAGAACTGGAGTACCACCCCCACTGTGAAGAGCACGGCCGACGTGGCATGTTTGTCCGCATTGTCATGCCTAGGAAGCAGTCGTGAATCTCATCGAGGAGGTAACTTTACCCCATGAATGCTTTATTTTCTCGCCATAATTCCCGCCAACATTGTGGGAAGACCTCTAACAACAGAACATACGTAGTGCCATGTTGCTTACCGTCGAAGCTTGTGGTTGTCGGAGCAACTATCGACACTCGGCCCACCCACACAAATTCTAATGAACGCAAGATGTGACGTAGAGCGCGGCGCTGTCACTGCGGGGACAAGTTGGAGATCCCGTGGTGATCTGAGATCCAGCTGGGGACGCCGCCCTCAACTACGTACATATTAGTAACTGTAGTATCACTCGGCCACAACACCTGGTTTCAACTTGCGGAAACGAACCGGTGTGACATGTCAATGAATACTGGCGCGGTATGGTAGTACCGTCATGTGTGAGTTATGCGTGTTAGAACATCGTGTGCCACAAGTGTCGGTTTCGGGTCGGTAACCGTCATGCCACACAGACTCACTAATTAGCAATTAAGTTAAGCTGTGGAACGGTCCGAGGCGAGGAATTTGGAAAATGGAGCTGTGCAGACAAAACGTTCACGGTGATGAGAAAGCCAAAAGCGTAAAAAGCGAAACGCCGCAATTGTCCAGGTATCATTCTAAGAAATCATTGTCGCTGTGTACGCCCCGTTTGCGACTCGACTATCGCCGTAAGTGGCCTGCATGTGGTATCCTGCCAAGTGTACTACATCTCTCCTGGGTTGCGGCCACGGGGAATCATTGTCGCCCAGGGTGTACAATCAGAATGGCCAGGATCTCAGCTACCCAAACGAAACCGTCTGCGAGTCCGTTCAAGACAGTGCTGACCCAAGCCAAAATCCCGAAAGCTACGATCATCGCCTTGACAGACCCGTGTAACATCCCCAGTCAGAACTTTTTGAGGCGTGCATTGCCGACCTTGACTTTGCCAGACACGCGGTCGACATCCTCGTCCATCATCTCTAGCATCTTGGTCTGCCTGTCAACCTCTTCACCGATTTGGACGCCCATGTCCCTCTGTCGGGCGATGATCGCGGCAAGCTGGTTGATACTCAAATCCTGATCTTCCAACTCCTGGCGTTGAAGCATCAAGACGCCTTCATTGTCCAGTTCCCGAGTCTTGTCAGTTTCCGGTAGGGGTGCCCCCAGCACACGACCCCCGGGCCTGCCACCTCGTAGCAAGTCAGCTTTGTCCGACTTAGCAGTCTTTGTATCGGCGTTGGCTCCGCCTCGTCCTGCTGCCGGCGAGGGTGTGCTTTTCGCCAGCTTCTCCATGCCAACGCGTTCCATCCTTGCGTTTGCCACGAGGTCTCGCCTGCGGCGTAGCTCCCCCTCGCCCAGCCTGCCGGACTCCTGCATCTTCCGAAGGCCGTCTCCGAGGCTACTGATCAAGGTGCCGGTCTTGATCAGTGACTTTTTGGCCGCTGCCCCAGCCTCTGCGGCGGCAGAGTTGTTCCCACTGTCACTAGCCCCGTCTCTTCGTGAAAGGCACTGCCTCGCCTCGTGGAGGCATCCCTTTACTTCGCGGTATACATCTAGCCACGTGTGAGGATCTGCCGCTCCAACAGCGGTGTTGCTACCCACCATGCCACCTGCTGACACAGCCGAGTTTGTAGTGCTGCTGCTAGGCAGATTTAGAAAAGCCCGCCATGCTGATGTATCCCTCCATCTCCGATCTGGACTCTCGGCTATGGCCTTGAGATACTTCTCAAGGCCTGCTTGTCGTTGCTGCGCCAACTCTGGCGAGTTGACTGTGCTTTTGAGCCAATGTTTCCCAGGGAGAGGTTCGGGAGGCGGTGTGCCGACAGCCTCACGCAGGGTGCTATGGAGGTTCAAAAAGTCGCTGTAACGCTTCTGAACGACGTATGATCGGAGGGGCAGTCGAAGGGTGATATTATAAAGTGTATAGGGCTTCGAAGCGCCCGCAGTCGAAGTGCTGGTAGAGGGTATCGCGATTTCAGGCGGCGGTGCCATTGTCTAGCTCTGAGTTGGCTTTGATCGCAACAGAGTGGAACTCGGGGATGCCGCAGTTTCCTGAGAACAGGTGGCAAATGACTGTAGTTCTCGATGGCTGCGTTTGAGTGATGATGATGACGAGGAGAAAGTTGTCGAGACCGTTAGACCTTGGGCGTCAGGCGATCATCAGGCAACCCAAGGCTGGAATGACGAGGCGTACGCTGTAGGGTGTAGCTGGGGGTTGATTGGAGACGGGCCAGGGTGCATCACAAGACTTGCTAGCGCCACCTTCTTCATACCGTGCTGGGACATTTGGCTGGTTCACTCGCTCATACACAAGTTTCACTTGTCTATACACTCTTTACGTTATGAATTACTTCTTGTCTAGCTTGTGTGAATTAATCCAATTGTTCAAACTCCTTGCTCAGCTCAAGATGTCATCACTGCTGTGGATCATCACTGACAGTCACGGTCTTGGCTTCCGGGATAGTAGTCCATTCGACATCACGCTAGCGGTTGGACTACTGGATCGGAGATATTCAAGTAGGAGACATCATTACTCTTCGTCATATAATTCGTTTCCGCGTCGTGTTTTGACCCTCGACAGCTGCATGTCTTTAGGTTGGCCCACATCTATGCAATCGCTCGCTCCCTTTCTGCAATTCTGACACGAACCGAAGGCTGAACGCCTCACTTTCGCCCGCTAGGCAAACGCGGAGAGGTCTCACACCATGCCTCCCGTCCCTCAAAAAGTCTCCTGGTCGCTCACGGCGTCGCCTTCGGCAGGGATCTCGAAGCCCTCTTCTGTTGAGTAGAGGATGGTCTGGATGTTCTTTACCAAGCCGTCTTCTTGCTTCTCAAGCTCGGGATCCTCATCAACAGCTTGTTGAATCAGCAGCTCAATGTCCCTCAGTTTGCTGAAATAGAAGTCGCGCTCTCGCTCGAGGCCCCCGACGGTTTCCTTGAGCGTGGCGTTCTCGGCTTGCAGGGCGGCGGTGCCTGGTCCAGCAGCCTTGGCCACCCTAGCACCGCCGCTGGGAGTGACTCCCCCCCGTCTCGCGCCCGCACTGGCAGTCGTAGTTCTAGGGGCACCTGCACCTCCGGACGGGACCGCAGCTCCCTTTCTGCGCGCAACGGCATCGTAATCGTGGTCGGGGAAGTTCAAGTCCCAGAATTTCTTTGTCCACTGCAAGAACTCGAGGTTGTCCTGCATCTTGCATTTGACCAATTGCTCGACGGGGATGGGTTTGTCGATCTGCTTCTTCGTAAAGGTGTCTGTCGCAGTGTCAGTGATGGTTGCTCTCGGGTCACAATTTCGACCTACTCTGCAGAACTTTGAAGTTCTGAATGTACGCATACTCGCTGTTCACATTGAATTTGACCCTCGACATGGGAACGTCCATGTAGATGCTGTCGAAGACCTGGCAAAGGGCAGCACTTTGTCGTTGTCAGCCATCGGTCACGGCGCCATGCTTCTTCAGGGGCTCGGCGGGGGAGGGGTAGTTCAGCACATACCCAGTGCCGCACTGCTCGACCTTGGTGATGTTGAGCTGAAGCAGGCTGTTCAGCCATTGTACGAGTTCTTGACTAATGGCGTCTATCGTCAGCAACAGCATACAGTGTCAAAACGCGCAAGAGGTCGCACCGTGACTCGCCCATGGTGAAAGTCTATAGGTGTAAACAGCGGGAGGGGGAAGTTGTCGAATCGTTTGCCAAAGATGAGAATTGACGGGAATAACGATGCGCAACTTAAAGACAAAGTTTATAGTCAAAGTCTAGTAAAGGTTATCAGGCAGCAAGGTGTCAAGACTGTAATGAGGGTTGGAAGGAGAAATTATCCCATCGACCCTCATTCGCGGTGCTTTGATCATCAAGCCCGTCGCCCAATCAACCGCGTGGTGGGGGGCAATGGTCCTGGACAGGGCATCACGTGTGCAGGCGTCGCCTTGAATTAGCGACTGGAGCTTGAGTTGGAGCTATGGAGGCTTGCTGGCTCACCGCCCAATTTTTTGGCGGCAGAAATAATAAGCCCGTGCAGGGACTCTGGAAATTTTGGAATGCCCCACCCACGGCCGTCTACGAGACGAGTTTCGCAACAACCAGACTACTTAGACCCATTGCAGAATTGTCGCAAAGTTCGACGCAATGGCGCCTACAAACAAACGACCGATCGATGATGATCTCGTCTACACATTATCAGATAATGATGACCTACCTATTGAGGAGGAAGAGGAGCTAGCGCCAGAGCCGCCCCGAAAGAAAGCCAAGACCAGCAAAAAAGCGAAAAAAGGAAAACAGGCAGAAGACGAGGATGAAGAGGATGACGAGGCAACCGAAGAAGGCGTCTGGGGGAAGAAAGAGGCCGACGACGGTGCCATGGATTCTGATTTCGAATTCCAGATGGATACTGCTGGCGATTTGGGCGAAGACGAGTTCGAAGGTTGGGGCTTCGAAAGCGCCAAGAAGAACATGAACGAGAAGAAGGGCGTTGACCTGGACGAAATCATTCGCCGACGGAGGGAGAAGAAGAGTGGAAAGAAAGGAGATGCTGGGACTGAGGCTGACGTCGATGGCGACGTGGAAGTCACTGCAGTTCTGCCGGACGAGGATGCCGACGATGATGACGAGGTCGAAAACGACATGACTGTGGATCTCGACGATGAAGACGACGAGGTCCTTGCCGACGATGCCTTTGGCATGAACGTTGATGCGGAAGATGAGGAGGGCCACGAGGAAGACCAGGACGGGTCAGAAGACGAGGCAGAGCTTCAAGACGGTGACGAGCCCGCCTCAGACGACGACTCGGTCGCCACGCCCATGAACCATCCGGACGATGAGGAGGACAACTCGGACGCGAGCGACCAAGAGGACCCAGAAGAAGAGGCCAAGCGCAACGCCTTCTTCGCCCCCGAGGAGAAGGCGAAGCCAGGCAAGAACAAGGATTCCTCATCGTTCTTGGGAATGAACCTCTCTCGCCCAATCATGCGGGGCCTAACGCACGTTGGATTCACCAAGCCAACTCCCATTCAAGACAAGACAATCCCCATCGCATTGATGGGTAAGGACATTGTCGGAGGTGCCGTTACAGGTTCCGGAAAGACTGGTGCCTTCATCATCCCCATCCTTGAGCGCCTCATTTACCGCCCGAACAAAATGCCGACAACTCGCGTCGTGGTGCTTACGCCCACTCGAGAGTTGGCCATCCAGTGTCACGCTGTGGCCACCAAGATCGCTGCCTTTACTGACATCAAATTCACTCTTGCTGTTGGTGGTTTGAGTCTGAAGATGCAGGAAGCTGAGCTTCGCCTCAGGCCCGACGTGATCATCGCCACGCCCGGTCGTTTCATTGATCACATGCGCAACTCGGCCAGCTTCAACGTTGACACCGTGGAGATTCTGGTTCTCGATGAAGCTGATCGCATGCTGGAGGACGGTTTTGCCGACGAGCTGAACGAGATTCTGACCACGATGCCCAAGTCGCGGCAAACGATGCTGTTCTCTGCGACGATGACATCGACAGTCGACCGCTTGGTGCGCGTGGGAATGAACAAGCCAGTGAGGCTCATGGTTGATTCGCAGAAGCGGACGGTCGGCACTTTGGTGCAGGAGTTTGTGCGTCTGCGTCCCGGACGCGAGGACAAGAGACTTGGCTATCTGGTTCATCTCTGCAAGACTCTCTATACCGAACGAGTCATTGTGTTCTTCCGACAGAAGAAAGACGCTCACCGAGCGAGGATCATCTTTGGCATGCTTGGTCTCTCATGCGGTGAACTTCACGGTAGCATGAACCAAACAATGGTAAGCCCAGCCCATGCTCCCGTAAGGAAGCCTTGCTGACACACACAGCGTATCGAAAATGTTGAGAAGTTTCGAGACGGTAAAGTCACTCATTTGCTCGCTACGGATCTCGCTTCGCGTGGTCTTGACATCAAGGGTGTCGATACGGTCATCAACTACGAGGCGCCACAGTCTCTCGAAATTTACGTCCATCGTGTTGGTCGTACCGCCCGTGCCGGTCGTACCGGTGTGGCCGTGACACTGGCGGCGGAGCCTGATCGCAAAGTTGTCAAGGCTGCTGTCCGCGCTGGCAAGGCCCAGGGTGCAAAGGTCACAAGTCGAACGATAGATCCCGTGGATGCGGACAAGTGGCAAGACCAAATTGACGAGATGGACAACGAGATTGAGGAGATTATGAAAGAGGAGAAGCGGGAGAAGCAGCTCGCTGCCGCCGAGATGCAGGTACGCAAGGGCGAGAACTTGCTTGAGCACGAGAAGGAGATCAAGTCACGACCGAAGCGAACCTGGTTCGAGACCCAGGACGACAAGCAGAAGTCGAAACAGGCCGGTGCCGACGAGCTCAATGGCATTCGCGACCAGCTGAAGAAGAAGACAAGCGCCGGCAAGCTGAGCAACAAGGACAAGAAGCGATTGGACAATATGGCTCAGAGAAAGGAGGGTAACCTGTGGAAGGGTGGAAAGAACAGAGGGGATGAAGATGACAAGGGCGCTACACCTTCATCACGAGGTCGTGGACGGGGTTCTTCACGAGGCGGTCCTCGCGGAGGACGCCCGGACAGAGGGGATCGAGGAGACCGGGAGGATGGTGTCGAGGAAGACCGTCCTGCCCGTGACGGACCATCTCGAGGGGGGTCAAGAGGAGGTTCTCGTGGGAGAGGAGGCAGAGGCGGCGGTGGCCGTGGTCGTGGTCGGGGTCGCGGAAGGGGAAAATAGTGAAGCAGAATTGTCTATGGCGTCCTTTGACTTTTGATGCATTCGTTGTACTGATACATTATTTTGTTTCCTAGTTTGTGATCGCTTGTTTTTTAGATCAGTTGTGACCAGCATGATGCATGTGCCGCGAGCAAACAACGGTATCAGCAGCAGTTGAGGTAGAACTGTCAATATTGGAAAAGGAAGCATCTTTGGTAGTACACTTCTCTCCGCCGCACTGACATAGCATCGACTACACATGAGCCTCTGGTTTCCACTTAGAAACTAGGCTCTCAAAAGCCCTGTCACCACAACTCGTCTGAGTGTACAGGGTAGGCACTGGCATCAGCCGCCCTGACGTCGTCCCATGACGCAAAACGTGCCCTGCCAAGTGACAGCCGGTCTGCCAACCTCTATCATCACGAGCCCCGACAAGACGCGCATGCACCTCCCACCCACCAGAGTCAATCTCCGCTAAAGACCTTGGGACAGTATCAGCCAAGTCAATCGGGACCTTGTGTTTCCAGGCCCCGACCCAGCACCGGGACTTTGGTATTGGACGTGCTGTCAGGTGCGCAGCTCTGCTGAGCTGGGATAACACAGAGGCCTTGGGCGACCCTCGCCCCAGCAAACCAAGAATCGCCCAAGCTGGCTCCATTCAGGTTCCCGTTTCGTTTTTTGCGCGCCGGGCGTCCTTTGCCAAAGCCGCACCCCCACAATCGCACCAGCCTTCTTCGCTATCTCTTCCCGCGAACGATCCGCGATCGCTACCACGAGCGGCTCCTCGACTTCCACGCGTACACCCTCCCCAGCTTCAAGCGCGGCCTGCAGTCTCGCATATACCGTTTCATACTTGATCGCCGGCGCCGTCGTGCCCAGGGAACCCGGCTCCTTGACGTCGTTGCTCGGCACGGACGACGCATCCTGCTTGGCCCGCAGTACCACCGGCACAACGTGCGGAATCGACTGCGTAGGGTCACGACGAAAGATGGGCAGAGGGTCTTGAGGGGACAGACGGCGACGAAGCAAAGCAAGATGTCCACACCAGGCGAGCCTGAAGAGCAAGTACAATGGGGTCAGAAGGGGTACAGAAGGATGAAGATTGCGGCTATGGCCGGGACGCTCTACAACCGGGGGCAGGCGGCAGTATCGGAGATCCAAAAACAGTATGCGCAAACCAGACCAGCACTGGATGGAGGCCACGACGGTCATGGAAGGACGCACATTCCAGGGGCATTCCCGGATGTGGATATACGGGTGAAGGGAAATGAGCAGATGGTTTTGTTCCCGTCCTACGCCAAAAGACATGTAAAGAAGGACTGGTCCAGCCCCTCCGAGTCGGGTACGCAAGGACAGCAAGGAGCTACGGAAGAGGAACTCTTCTGGAAGAACGAGTGGGACCGAAATGAGGACGAGCGGGCGATTGTGGACGTTGACGTTCGAGGATGGGTCTATTCGCCCTCGTCCGGGCCCATGAATAGGAGGGACCGTATGGTGATTGGGATTGCCCGGAGGCTGAGCGGCATCGTAGCCCCACGGACGGAGCAGCCAGCTGCTGACGCAGGCGAGGGAGGACTCCGCGCCCAGCACCAAATGCACGAGGCGCAACGCGACCAAGAGCGCATAGAGCGCGAGGCGGAGGAAATCGAGCGCCGAGGTCTGCAAGAGAAGCAGGCCGCTGGCCGAGGCGAATACAGCGAGAGGCCGCAACCGGCCAACAGCGAAACCGGCAGCATGTACAATTACAAGACCGGCCAAGGGAACGGGTCGGGGTCCGCGCCCAGCAGCCCAACGCGCACAGCCACCCAGTACTCAACTGGCGGTACCTCGACAGAGATGAGCGAGGCCGAGTATGCGGTGGCCAACACGAACCTGATGGCTCGGATAGCCCCTTTCATGACGAATCCCTCAGTGTCGTTGCCTGTGACCATCTTCTTCTACAATGACTCCAAGTCGCAGTCACGAACAGTCATTACCAACGACGCCGGGCACTTTAACTTTCGGGCGCCACTGGATTTCGTGCCCACTCACGTCAGGGTGCTTGCCAGCGAGGGTCTCTCGGCGATTCAAGAGGTCCAAATCACGGAACCATACGGCGTCAGCTTGATCAGTGACGTCGACGACACCATCAAGCGATCTAACATTTCAAGCGGTGCAAAGGAGATTTTTCGAAACACCTTTGTTCGGGATCTTGGCGAGCTCGCGGTGGAGGGCGTCAAGGAGTGGTATGGGCGACTGCATGCCAATGACGTGAAGATTCACTACTGTTCCAACAGCCCGTGGCAGCTGTACCCCGTGTTGGCGAGCTACTTTAAACTGAGCGGCCTACCACCTGGCTCGCTGCACTTGAAGCAGTACTCTGGCATGCTCCAGGGCATCTTTGAGCCTGTGGCGGAACGAAAGAAGTCTACACTCGAGCGCCTCATCCGGGACTTTCCACAGCGGAAATTCATTCTGGTGGGGGACAGTGGCGAGGCCGATCTCGAGGTCTACACGGAGCTTGCCATGGCCAATCCAAAAAGTATTCTGGCCATCTTCATCCGAGATGTCACGACGCCGGAGAGGGTCGACTTTTTCCAGAACTCGTTCGGCGGTCTCAAGAGCAAGGTGTCCAACCTCAGTCTCCGTGACCAAGGCTTCAGCGAGAATGGAAGCAGGCGACGTAACACGGCGCCCGATGCTCCGCAAGCACAGGAGTCGTCCAGTGAGCCAGCCATGGGCGATCTGATTGATCTATCCGAGGGGCCACAGCAGGGTGCACTGGAGAAAGCGCAAGCACCGGATCAAGTCCGCAAGCAACCTGCACACCGCAACGGTAGCGCCTCTGATCTACTTGCGGCTCGCAAGGCCCCGCCACCGAGACCGAACAAGCCAGCGGCCTTGCGGAGCACGTCGTCGCTCAACAAGTCTGACGAAGATGCAGCACCGCCGCTGCCCGCAAGAAAGCCCGTGCCCAGCGGTGCGAACGCGACACATCCCCTATCGCAGATGCGGAACCCATCCTCCCAGACGGTCAACAGCAGCCCGGCCAGCACGCCAGGATTGCAGTCACAACGACGGGACAGCGGTCGTCAACCGCCGCAACCACCGCCCCCGCGCCGCCGTGGCACGCCTTCTAGTGTGGTGAGCAACGCGAACTCGGACATTGACTACGATCCGTTGCCGGGGTCGACCCTGCCTCTAGGCAGGGTCGTCGCGCGATCGTCCGCGCGGTCCCGCGCCGACTCACCGACGAGTTCGCCCCAGTTTGGCGCGCAGCAGCCAACAGCACTCGACAGGAAGATTGAGCTGTGGAGCAGGAGGCTGGAGCGTGCGCATCAGGAGCTGGATCGTCTTGGGATCTCGCTGTACACATGGCGGAGGGGTCAGGACGTGGTCGAGGAGGCAATGGGGCTCGTGCGCCAGGCGCAGCAAGATATGAAGAGGCGGGGCAAGGAGATGCATCCCTTGGAGAACGCTGCCAAGAGGGACAAGTATTGATGATGTAACGACTAACGCGCAATGAAGAAGTGCGTGTTTGGATCCAAGTGAAGGTGGAGGTCTGGAGCCTATATCATAGATACAGATAGCGATGATGAAGTGAGACTGGCTCTGCTCTGTGGCTGTTGCCTGCAAAAGGGGTTGTTTGCTTCTTTGGCTCTTGTCGGCGCAACGGGGGTTCTTATGCAAGCTGGATAGCTGATGTTATGTGGTTGTTGTCTTTTGATGTCGTCCACCTGGGGCTCTTGGCGGCCGGCGAGTGACTCAACCGTGTGAGAGGAGACCCACTGAGCTACTCCTTGGCCACCTTTGTATACCAATGGAAATGTAAAAACTCCAGCGAAGTAGCTGAATTACTCTTGAAACTGGTCAGTGTTCTTTAATTAGGACCTTCGCTTTTGTCTTTTGCGTCATCAAAGACACATAGTTCGAACACCAGTGCAATCCATGGACGTACCTTTTTGCCGTTCTCGCCATGATCTCCTCTCTTGCGTACAAGTGATGTCGTGTCTCTGGATATAAATGCTATTGTTGTAGATATATATTCTACTCCCGTCTTCATGCAGAAAACACCTCCATGTAGTAAGACGTGCTCTTTTTTCCATATATATATAGTGTGACAAGCGATTGATACTTGCCTTACTCATTTCACGGCGGTGAGAAGGGTGACGAACATTGCGAGGAACATTGCAAAAAGGACATGCTAGACTGAATACTGGGGGTTCGTACCGCAAGCTAGGGCCCTACTGAACAAAAAGCGAAGGTCTCCGAAGAGACGGTGAGATTCTTCTTAGAGTTATGATTCAGCTACTTCGCTGGGAATCTTGCACATTAACAAGACCTATAAGGGTAGCTCAGCTCTACTGCGGAGGAGTCAGACCGGGGACGGGAGGGCTCCACTTCAGCTGCCCGAGGTACTGGACCACAGTCCACGGCCTCACAGGCGCGTTTGGAACAAGGAAATGGTAGCGGCAGTCAATGACCTAATCAGTGGCTCTGAATCCAAGTTGTTAGTTCCGTAGAATGAGACTTACTAGACTAGGCGGACAAATCGAAGCGTGCCAGGGTTTCCAACCTGGTTGGTGATCGTGGGTGGCTCCACAAGCGCAATGTTGACGTCGACGTCATTCAGGACTGAAGATTTGGGTATTCATCCCTCCAACCATGAACTTGCCGTCCCGCATACAACGCCGATCTCGTCTCGCCTCAACAAACATACGTACCCCTGCATTATACTATAGAGCCTCGAGATGGTGACAACGCGTCGCGGCGCCGAGACATGGCCAGAGGCAGCGCCTCCGAGTCCCACGCGCGCCAGCGCAGCCTCCACGCGGCTACGATCATCACCATACCTGCCCACGCCTCTCGAGCAGATTGGCCTGGCCATCTTCCCGGCGACGCTTGTCTTTGGCACCATCTTCTCGGTCTTGTCACCGCAGACGCGCGCCGCGCCGTACGACCCCATCACGCAGTCCCATGCGCAGGACCCAACCATGGCGCCTAGCTACTTTGCGCGCAAGTCGAATCTCTTCAACGTCGTCTTTGTCAAGCAGGGGTGGGGCTGGATGAGCCTGGCCTTCCTCCTCTTTGTCCTGCTGCACCCGTCGCTGAGCACGCAGGCGCGCAAGCTCCAGGCGGGCGTGCGCTGGGGTCTGGTCACGGCGTGCTGGTTCTTCGTCACCCAGTGGTTCTTTGGTGCGCCCATCATCGACCGCGGTTTCAGGTGGACCGGTGGTCGATGCGAGCTCGCGGAGATGGAGGTGGCCATGGGCGACACGAGCGTGGGCGAAATGGTCACGGCGGTGGCTTGCAAGGCGGCTGGAGGCAAGTGGAAGGGCGGGCATGATATCTCGGGACACGTCTTCCTGCTTGTCTTGAGCACGGTGTTCTTGGTGGAGGAGGTTGGATGGGCTGTCCTCAGGTGGGCCAACTGGAGAGAGGATGAGAGGGCTGTCGTCATGGCCGATGGCGCGACGAAGAGCGTCAACGTCGAGGCTGGGGTTGCCGCCGGCGCGGGGCGAGCGCAGAACTGGGTTGGCCTTTCTGGCAAGATCACGGGTGTCGTGGCTGGCTTGAATCTTTGGATGCTGCTCATGACTGCTATATACTTCCACACCTGGTTCGAGAAGGTGAGTACCTGCCACCGTCGCCAACGGATGATACATTCACTAACATGGACAATTAGCTCACGGGTCTCTTGACAGCGACTATTGGCTTCTACGCTGTGTACATTGTGCCTCGGTTCATTCCCTCGGTCAGAGGTGTTGTTGGAATGCCGGGGATATGAGCAAATGGCCGCAGCAGGCCTCGTTTGAATATATTCACTCCACTATCACTTGCTACCTTGATTGTGCTTGACATTTTGAAATGCCCTTGCTTGCTTGGTGCCGTCACTTCCGGGAGTGCATCTGAATCAAGCTTCGCTCAGGCCCGTGGTCAGGTGTGGGCAGACACACTGAGCATTAATTTGCGAAAATAATAGCTGCGATTGAAACTGAGGCTGCTGGCGATGTCGTACGTAGTGTGAAGTGGGGTAATCCATGGCGTCGTGGAACGCGCCCGCCAAGCATGACCTCATGCCGTCTTAGCCAGGAACAAGCGCGAACCTCAATCGGGTTTCCTACAGAGTCGGGAGAAATACAAGACCATCCCTTATCCATACCGTCACATCTCGACCTGGGCAGCGCTCTCGCAATGTCCCGCATCAAAGCGCCAGGCGACTTGCCCGACCTTGTGAAGAAGGCGTTCAGTGTCGCGCGTGCCAACGGGGATATTCACTACTTCCCAACGCAGGTCACCATCCTCACGGCAGGCTCCATTCCCGCGAGTCCACCCACTTCAAGACGACTGGAGGTAGCCAGTGCTAATTTCTATCCCAGTTCCAATTGCGATTCTCGCCTGCCTTGGCCAACAAACCCAAAGGCCCGCCTCCTGACCCAGCCGCCAAGTCGCACAAGCCCTTTGACCCCTTTGACAATCCGCCGCCAGCTCTGCGCGTCGCAGACATTGGCCCCTCACACTTTGTCGTGCTGAACAAGTTTGCCGTCGTGCCAGAGCATTTCATCCTCGCGACCACGGCATTCAAGCTGCAGACGCACTCGCTCGAGCCATCAGACCTCGAGGCCACGCTGAGCTGCATCAGGGCATACGAGGGCCACGAGGATGGCTTGTTCGCCTTCTTCAACTCTGGTGATCATTCTGGCGCGAGTCAGCCGCACCGCCACATACAATTGCTGCCCATTGCGCGGATGAAGGATGGTCTGGACAAGACCAGTTCATGGGACGTCTTGACGGACCGGCTGAGCGAGCGGCAGACTCCCTTTACGGCATTCACAGAGAGGATCCACCTCGAGATGCAAGGTGGCGATCTCCACGAGGCGTACCTCAGACTCTACAGGCAGGCTGTGGACGCCTGGGCGTCCTTCACGGGGAATCGAGTGCAGCACGTGGCCTCCGAGGGCGAGTCGATGATGAGCTACAATATGGCCATGACGAAGACGACGCTGGCTCTCGTGCCGCGGGTAGCGGAAGGCGTCAAGATCACCTCGGAAGACGGCCACGTACTCGGCCACCTGGCCCTCAACGGCACCCTACTTGCGGGCACGGCACTGGTCAAGAGCGAACTGGAGTGGGAGGCTCTACGGAAGGACGTGGCAGGTCTAGTCAACGCGCTCCGAGGGATCGGGCTGCCTCGTAGTGATTCTATTGATGCAGAAGAAGAAGAAGAAGAAAAGAAGACGAAAATCTGAGCTTTTACACGCCGCCGCACTTGTTGTTGACCTCCTCCCATTTCCTACTGCACGCATTCGCCCCAAACGGGTACGACGCACCTTGCGCCTCGAGATGCTCCTTCACCTCGGACCACAGCTTCATCCGGCATGGGCCCTTGGCCTCCTTGAGCAACGCAAGCTGTTCCCTATGCGGTCAGGCCGGTGGCACTCGGGCACACGCGCGGGAGGGGGGGGAGGGGGGCGCGGGGGGGCGGGGCGGACACACTCACATCCCTCCTGGTCCACTGCGGCTTCCGGACCCTGTGCTCCGGGTTGCGCGTGAGGGTGCGGTGGCGTCCGCGCAGGGTCGACTCCGCCTCGGACAGGTTGTGCCGCTTCTTGATCTCGGCATAGGTCAGGCCGGCCCGGCGGCCGTCGAGGAGGACTTGGTCCCTCCTGTGGCGCGCTTCCTCGCCGAGGGGGGACATGCGACTTTGGGTAGATCGGAGGCGGTGACTTGTTGGCTCAATGTACTCTATCTTGGGGATAGGGTCGTTGTCGTCGACGCTGCTGGTTTGTTCTTCTTGAAGTGGTGACGATCCCACGTGCATAGCCATTGCCACGCCCGCGAGAGGAAACTCCACCATGGGCCTTGTGCCTTCGGTGCCAGCGTCGGAGCTGGGGGAAGAAGACGTCGTCGACGACGATGGTAGCTGGAGCGAACTGCCAACAGGCTCTGGGTACTCGCCGTGCTGGAAGGAATAGGGGGCCTCGTGCCCATCGGCACGGAAGCCTTCGGTGTGTGGCCAGTTGCAGGCCTCCAAGTGGCTGGCGCAGGAGATATCTGGAAGCCACACGCCAGGTGCCATGTTGCATGTACAAGAAGGGTCGGGGACGCTCCGGAAGCCTGCGGTCGAGCGGTTGACGTCCCGCTGATGGTCTGAAAGGGATGCCCAAGGGCTCACCACTGGAACGTATCCGAGATCGAAACAACATTCAGGGGCTGTGTCATGATAGTCCTTTTCTCATTGTTAGCCAAGGTTATGCGGTAACTGTATATGATCTCACCATTGTCGGCAAAGGAGTCCTAGGGTCTGTTGTCATTGTTGTTAGGTGAAAACTCGGCCGACGAGAGAAGCCAGGTTGAAGAGAGCTTGCCGTGGGTGGTTTGGCAGATAGACTTGAAGGTGACTGATGGGCAGACGGTGAAATGTTCTCCGGGGCGAAGACGTAGCGGCCTTGGACAACATGCCATGTACCCGATTTGTAGTGCATTCCTCTTCTTTATCGGGCAGCAAGGTGTGAAATGTACGGGCGGGGAAGGGCCAGTCGTTCACCGCTCCAGAGCAGACCTGATGATGCTGGGTGGCTGCGGACTGCCGACGAGAAGAGGAGGTGAAAGCGGCGAGACCGAGAGGCAGGTACTGTGACTCTGACGCACGCACGGCGTCACGCTATCGCAGAGACCGTAGACCGCAAGTCGATTTCTAAGTATATGGGGACGAAGAGCAACCAAGGGTAGCAAAAAATGAGACGGTCGTGCAGTTTCAACGGATGCTGTCGGGGCAAACAGAAGAAGAACGGAACAGCTATAGTCAGGAGAACCGCACGACTGGTAGGTTCTCATCATACTTAAAGCCTGTCATACCGTGTTCTGAGATAGAGTAGGAAATAATTGTCAACATGATAGAATATCCGAGCCGTCACATCTCAGGTCGTTGCCTCCCGCTCATCACAAACAACCAACACCAAGCCGGCCGACCAGGAGATGATTTCTGCGAGGCAATGTCAAATTTCGGATATAGTTTGATTGTGTGTCTCTAGTCAAAGTCTTGCTCCAACTCGATTTTTTTTTTGGATCACAAATGCGCGCTTCCATGCTGTCTCAACGGTTGCTGTTATGAGCTCACTCGATCAAGAGTGTGAGAGACAATCTTTACAGAGACGACCACGGACGACACAGTGTTGATAATCACGCAGTAATGGGCTCTCAAGGCTCTGGACAACAAACAGACGGGTCATGCCAGACTAGCATCGGGAGTGGCTGGAGTCCCTTTCCGTTTGGTGCTATGTGGCCCAGGGGTGTCCAGGGCCTGCTGAGGAGTGACACGATCTGCAGATAGCACATTCCTCTACGGAACGTTCTCGATCATGGCTTATTTTTCTACTTGCATTCACTTGCGTCCAGCCTACTCGTTCTGCCTCTTGCGGAATGACAAATGGATATTGCCCCCGAGTGCGTACACATGGCAAGGAAGTCTGGGCATAGTCTGGTGCGGTCAACCAGCATCTACATGCACCCATCCCGCTCGAGCAATACAATGTCAGATACTTCATGCCTTGCAGATCATGGCAAATCTTGACACGTCTGGCGTGCATACGCCAGGCCGGCGCGATTCTGCCCACCCCTGTGGCCACAAGGCAAACTGCATCTCCCTGTTCCCGTCCAGGGCTGGCCTGGCGCCAGCAGGCTATTGCTTTCTCCCCATCGGTCCAGAAATTGCGTTCGGCTGGCTTCTGCTGACTTCTGACGGGGCCTGCCCTGTAGATTGTGGCCGATCACCGTTCCACGGACCAGCTTGCTGTGATGGAGAGCAAGGGGGCCCGCCAGCGCTCTCTGTCTCACGACGCGCAACGCCGTATGGGCGGTAGAGTGTATCTGGCACACGAGACGACAGCTGCCACTGACTGGTATTGTCGGCCAGCACTGCTCAAATCGTCCGTCCCTAATGGTCTTAATATTCGTTCAGTAGTATTCATGTTCTGTAGTCTAATTATGTACATGTACCGGAAGCCCAACGCTTGCGTTGCTCTACATATGATACAGCAGGAACGGTAGGAGAGAGAGAAACATTTCAAATGCTCTTCTGCGTGAAATGTGCGTGTCATCCTTTGCCACCGCAAGTGCGCTTAATGGACGCCTCACTGGATCAAAACAATCTGCTGCTCACAGACAACCACACTATGCGTCGTCGTCGTCGTCGTCGGGGGGAGATCCTAGTCGTCCCACTCCTCGTCCAGCTGATCAATCAGCGCATTCCTCTGCGCCTCCTGCTCGCTGTCTCGCGTGCTGGGGCCCGATCGCAACGAACTGTACCCCCTCCGCCCGGGGAAGAAGCGCGCACAGGACGCGATGGCGATGACGACCATGTCCTACAAGGGGGGTGGTACTCGTCAGCGCCCCAGGTCTTCACAAATGTCTTACTCAGGGCAAACTCGGTTTGAGCCGAGGGGCACCTACGCAAAGGAAGCTCCAGATGCCAGCCCACAGACTGTAGTTGGGGAGCTGGCGCCAGCCGCGCGCGTGGTTCACGGTGCGGTTGAAGAAGATGCCGCCCAGGAAGTAGACGAGGACAGCGATGAGCAAGACGACGCCAAACACGCTGCCCGGCCCGACGCTGCCCGGCTTGTGCGGCTCCGCCGAAGCGCAAGCGTGTTGCGACCTTGCCTCGAAGAAATAGGCGCATTCGTCGGGATCGGTGCCGACAAAGGAAATGGTCGTTTGGACGGTGCCGGGGTCGCGGTCGCACAGGAACGAGATGGTGGTCGACTTCCGGCGGACATTGCCGCCTCCTGACTTGGCCTCGACCTTGCCGGCCTCGTGGATGTGTTCCATGGGTCCGTGTTGCCCTTCGTGGTACATGACCGAGTCGGAGTCGAAACGAGCGACGTTTCTGCGAGCGTCGTCGTCATCCTCATCATTGCCGCCACAGGGCGAGCCGCCAGTGTACTGGAGCAGGAGCTTTCGCCCTCGCGTCCGGAGACCTTTCGATTCGGAGCTGCAGTTGTTAGCGCAATCATCCGTTGCAGGCCGAGCGCGCAAACCTACCCTATCGAGTAGATATCCCCATGCGACATGTAGTATGCGCTGACATTCTGCCACTGGCTCTCCTCGAGGCCGACCACGTCCGTCAGAGGGTCCACCACGGAGTTGCAAATGTTGATGGTGAAGTTCTTTCCATAATCGTAGCCTCGCGCGTGGTAATCCTTGTGTTGGGCATATCTGTGTGCCTTTTCATCGTCTTCGGGCCACGCAATGTCTGGTCGCAAGTCAAAGTACGCGCCACTGCCGGTGGTAGAGGTGGCCGTACACGCAGGCGCTGGTGTAGTATGTGATGGTTCGTCATCAGATGCCCGTGCTGATGCTGCCAGCAGCGCAAAGGCAAAGGTCGTGAAGCCGCGCATCATGTCGGAACGCGCCGAAGATTGGAGCAACGATGTGGATAGGGGGAGACGGACTGCGCTTGAGCGCGGATTCCACAGTTGGAGAGGCTATACCATGTACTAGACAAGAGGATAACCAGCGTTGGAACGAGCGAAAATACGGCGATACAAGCCGGCGCAAAAGGATGACAATATGCTTGGACGAAGGGAATTGACAAAGAACTCCGTGGTTTGCGCCTCTCGGTGATTCAAAATCACCAGGTTGTCATCAAACGGGAGACGTAGCTGTGCCACCATTGGCTGCAGGAGACCCCCACGATGAACGCATTTCTCGCGTCGGATGGAGCGTACCGGTAAGGAAGGTGCCAGCGCCGGGGCCCGGATAAACACTATCTCCGCACTCAATGGCAGCTAGTCTAGAAAAGGTCTAGCTCTCTCTGAGCGGCACGGACTTGAGTGAGGTGACGCGATCCGGATGCTGGAGCAGCCGAACCCCGTTTGGAGCTCAGAGCAGAGCTCAGCTCCCGTCCCTACAGGAAATTTGCGAATGGTACGAGACGGATGCATGACGCGCCGACCCAGCAAGTGACCACCATCACCAGGCCGCCACCTTAAGAGCTTCCGCTGCCTTTTGTTGACATCACCAACACTGCCGTAGAACCCAAACGCGGCCATGGCTCCTAAAACGAGCAAGAAGACCGCATTCGAGGAGCACGGTTACGAGTTCCTGGGCCCGTGAGTAAAATCCCCCTAACCTTCGTTTCGCGATCACAATCTAACTATACGGCAGTCCCGGTGCCTTTTTCATCTCCTTCATCCTCCCCGTGGTCGTGTACATCTTTGCTTTCGCCTGCAACGATGTCACCGGCTGCCCCCCGCCGTCGCTCTTGCAACCCTCGACCCTGACGCTGGCTCAGCTCAAGCGCGAGGTGGGCTGGCCGGCCGAGGGCATTGTCGGGCTCTTCAGCTGGGAGGCTCTCCTCGCCACCATTGGCTATGTCCTGGTCAACGCCATTCTATACCGGGTGTTGCCTGCCGAGCAGGTCCAGGGCGTGAAGTTGCGCAATGGCGAAAGATTGAACTACCGCCTCAACAGTGCGTATACCGAAAAGCCCCCCAAGAGCAACGAAAGCTTACTGACGATATAGCCTTCTACTGCCACTCGGTCATGCTGGCGGTGCTTGCTGCCGGCACCGCTGCGCAAGGCGCCCACTTCATCGTGTGGACATTTATCAGCGACAACTACATCCAGATCATCACCGCCAACATCCTGCTGGCCTACGCCACGGCGACCTACGTCTACATCCACAGCTTCAGCGTCAAGCCTGGCAACAAGGAGCTCCGTGAGCTGGCCGAGGGTGGCCAGTCGGGCAACATCCTCTACGACTGGTTCATTGGCCGCGAGCTAAACCCCCGCGTCACCCTGCCGTTCATTGGAGAGATTGACCTCAAGGAGTGGCTCGAGCTGCGCCCCGGCATGTTCGGCTGGGTCCTCATGAACTTTGTCTGGATGGCCAAGCAGCACCGCACCTTTGGCTATGTGACCGACAGCATGGTCCTGATCAGCGTCGTGCAGGCCCTGTACGTCGTCGACTCGTGGTGGAATGAGTCGGCCATCTTGACGACCATGGACATTACGACGGACGGCTTCGGCATGATGCTGGCGTTTGGTGATTTCGTCTGGGAGCCCTTTGCGTACGCCCTGCAGACGCGCTACCTGGCCCATCACCCCGTTCACCTAGGACCTGTCTACCTGACGCTGATGCTCGCCATCATCGCCGCGGGCTACTACATCTTCCGTTCCGCCAACAGCCAGAAGAACCGCTTCCGCATCAACCCCGACGACCCCCAGGTTGCCCATCTCAACTTTATCGAGACCAAGTCGGGGAGCAAGCTCCTCACCTCTGGCTGGTGGGGCGTGTCCCGCCACATCAACTACCTTGGCGACTGGCTCCAGGCATGGGCCTACTGCCTCCCCTGCGGCGTTTCTGGCTACCAGATTCTTTCTGCTGGCTCCAATGCACCAGGGTCGTATGTGATGAATGACGGTCGCGAGGTGATTCAAGGGGAGGCCCGCGGCTGGGCCATTCCCATCACTTGCTTCTACATCATCTACTTTGCCGTGCTGCTTGTCCATCGCGAGGGCCGAGACGACATCAAGTGCCACCGCAAGTATGGCAAGGACTGGGACAGGTACAAGACGATTGTCCGTGCCAAGATCATTCCCGGCATCTACTGAGGAGCCAAGGTCTGGGGCGTCAAAGCTAAAGGGCCGCAGCGTCCGCAGCCAGGAACCTGACATGGTTCGGAATGGGAATGACTGTAGGTGGCGCATGATTGTGCGCAGACCAAGATTCTTTGGAGGCGGAAACTGGCGTTGAATAGGGCAATCTGGCTCGTGGGTAAATGGCACATGTGGGACTCATCTAGCATTGTACGTGTAGTCTCTCTAGTACCTTTTGTAATGAACTGCTTTCTCTTGCATGATGAGCCAGCCATTTGCCGCTATAAGGGCAACGCAAAACCTCCAAAGGGCAAATCTTCGGCGTTTACTAGGTCATGAGTCTAGGCTGTCCTGACAGAGCAGACACTGCACTCCGTCATCACCACGGCCTACCTCAGGTAACAAGCTTAACAAATACAAGGCTTCATCAGTTCCACATCTTTCCCTGAGTGGCCCGAGCTGATACAGACAAACACCTTCTCGAAAATGCGAGTAAGTGAAAGAGTCAAACCCACCCCGCAAAGGATATATTACAGCTGAGGCGATAAATAGGCTACAAGACCTTTATCCTATTCCGGATCAGGATCAACAATAGAAATGATTTCCTTCCGACACCATGACCACAGCAGCAAGGATTCACCAGTACCGCCTTCCTCTCTTGCAGCTATTCCAGCCAAGAGATCACGTCTCGGAGTATCTGTCCCTACTCTGCCCCATGGACAGATAAATTGGGATCCGCTTTCAAGACCAATATCTCCAAACCAGCCAGCCAAGAGCTCCGTATACGCCCCTCGAAGTGGCGAAAAGAGAAGGACTGAGACGATTGTTCTGCTGGCCCAATCATGGTCGGGCGTGAACTCTGAAGAAAGGCTTCCAGGGTTCCATGCCACGCTGACAATCCTTTGCTGTATCTGCGACCGAACTCTGCCGCTAAAAACAATTCCCAGCTTTCGACATGGCATGATTTGAGAAGACATTGGAGGAAGGTATCGGGTTCCCATCCGAGTTGAATTTCATGCCTCCAGGCGGTGCTGATACGGTTGCAGTCAAGCCCATGTAGCCCTCACGGACCCTAGAGCAGCTGTTGCTGCCGTCTTCTTGAGTATTGGAGCAAGAAGAATGGACAAAATCAAGGTTCCAAAATAATTCGTACCCAAATGAATGTCTCTGCCATGGGCGTCTTTGATGCTAGCATCTATGTACGCTATGCCCGAATTGTAAGCAAGGACGTCCAGTCTTTGCTCTTTTGAGATGAAGAGTTTCGCAGCTTGTTGAATGCTTGCGAGATTTGGCAGGTCAAGCTCCAAAAATGGAAGACGACCGGAGGCTCATGTCGGAAATTCATCTCTGATTTCGTTAATGGCCTACAAAGCCTGCTCTTCACGTCGTCCGGCCATATAACTTTCACGTGCCTTCCATGCAGGATCTTGCACAAGTGGTTGCCGCAGCCGCTGTATCCGCCGTTCACCATGTCGACCCTTTCTATCTGATCTGGTAGGTTATCCTCCGTCAAAGTTGTTCCAGGAATGAAGATGCATTATCGGAGAATAGAGAGCATGGTTGGATGTTGAAATTCACTTGGCTTCAGAACTCGCTTATTGCACGACCGCGTGTAAAGGGGCGAAGCCGTATACTATCTCAATACTCTAGCAATTAGTTATGGGTCTGGAATAGTTGTATCTGAGTCACGTAGTTCCATTATTTGTTTAAGATCAATAAGGGTTTGCTCCATAATAAATCTCGGAAGGTTTCTCCTGAAACGATCCGGGGCCCCGGGCACCCGAACGCCCGGTATGTCCGAAATGTTTTAAAACCTACAACGCACCTATTCCTAAATACTCAGGTTATCTTTTATGGCTTGGAGTTCCGGCTGAGGTTTCCCTTGAGATAAGCCAGGTGACACATCCTCATCTATCAAAACGGGAGAGTTTTGTTTTCAACATGATAAGAGAAGCCTATTTAATAAGCCCTATGATGGTTTCAGTCTGATGGGACATCAATCAAAAGTCTTCTTCCACACCCATAGACTTCGTGTGTTCGTAAAATGTTTGAAGCCTTCAATGCCCCATTCCATTCCAACACCGCTCTCTTTGTGACCTCCGAAGGGGACATTCGGCGCGACGTCGAAATGCGAATTGACCCAAACGCTGCCTGCACTCAGCTGTCGGGCCATCTTCTCGGCGCGAAAGAGGTCCCTGCTCCACACTGAAGCACCCAGTCCGGTCTCGAGCGCATTGGCTCGTTCAATAACATCATCGTCCGAAGACCATTTCATGATAGGCACGATAGGACCAAAGGGCTCCTCTACGACGATCCGCGATGCCTCCGGAGGGTTGTCGATAATAGCAGGCTCCATGAAGTATCCTTCCGCGCCGTCGCGGGCTTTGCCGTCAAGTGCGGTCTTCCAGCCAGCCTTGTCAATCTGTGAATACATGTCCTTGACAACCTCGAATCTGTTAGACTGTAGTCAGCAATCATTCCAAACGTGTGAAACCAAATTCCAGGTACGTACTGCATGCTGTTCTGAATTGGTCCAACAACAACATCCGCCTCAAAGCCTCCGCCAGTCTTAATATTGTTCTTGGTGAAGTCAACCATGGCGTCTTTGAATTGGTCATATATCTTCTCGTGGACGTAAATTCGCTTCGGAAGCATGCAGATCTGACCCGAGTTGAGAAAAGCAAGCGTCGTAATCTTTGGCAGGCATTTCGAGATTTCCACGTCGTCGCATACAATCGCAGCGTCGTTGCCGCCCAACTCTAGGACGTACCTTTTCAAGGTTTTGGCACAGCTCGCAGCGACTCGCTTACCGGTAGGAATAGAACCAGTAAAGGAGACCATATCAACACCAGGATGCTCGGTTATCCATGGTCCTAGAGAATCGTCGCCGCTTAGGACCTGGAAGACACCGGGAGGGAAAATACTCATGGCGATCTCCCCTAGCTTGAGATCGCAGTATGGAGTGTACGGAGACGGCTTCATAATAACCGTATTACCCGTCATCAGAGCGGGGCCAACCTTGCCAAGCCCGAGCAAAATAGGCCAGTTCCACGGAACGATAGCAGCGCACACGCCTAAAGGCGGGAATGTAGAATATATGGTCCGTTCTTCGGTATCTTCGATGACTTCGCTTTTTACCTCCATGGTTGCGAATTGACGAAGCCAGGTGAGAGCCATGCTGACTTCAGTCTGGGCCAAAGAAAGAGGCTTGCCCTGCTCCATGGTCTGGAGACGCTCAATATCCGTACGATTAGCTTCGACAGCATCAGCGTAGGCGAGGAGCAATTTTGATCGGTCCTCGAACGAAGTGGCAGACCATGACTTGAACGATGCGCGGGCATGCTTGACAGCGGCATCGAGGTCTTCTTTGCGGGCGACTGGTACCTCGTAGAGAGGCTTGCCTGTGGCTGGGTCGATCGAGTGGCGTGTCGTCGGTGTAGGCACAAACTCGTTGTTGATGATGTTGCCTGGGTAGGTCTGGACGCGGCACGAGGGTCAGTGGTCTTGAACCGTGGTAGAGACAAGTGAACACAAGGAATCCAAGCTATGGGATATACGAACGAAATGTCTTACCTCGATGTTGATCCTTGACGCCATGGTAGAGATTTTCCACACGTTGAATTTGGATGAGAATGAGGCAAAGTTACCAGGTATCAAGAACTTCGACGATACTGGGGAGAAGAGGCCCCCCCCTTTCTTCGTGCGCTCCCCGCCCCAGCATGCGTCTTTCTGGCAGGGATGTTGCGAATCACCAGAGCGTTATTGGATAACGGGACGCTCGGCACGGACATGTCACTTTGGACCCCTGCAAAACATGCATGAAATCCCGGTGAGAGACATGGATCTACCCCAGTTCGGGGGCCTAAAGGTATGATAGGTGTGATAGCCCTAAGCGTCTGCAGCCTAACCTAGCTGCGGAAGTTTACGTAGGTAGCTTTCCGTAGCAAGAACGGACGGAGGCTGTTGGCAGTTGACACCTGTTGGCTTTTGCCTTCAAGATCGGCGCAGGTCGGGTACTCGAGCGCTAGCAGGCCTCCCTGGCTCGTCCTTTTCTGTATTTGGGCTGGTGTTGCGAGAGACTTGCCAATATTCCTGCCCCTTTTTATCTCCTCATGTCGGATTCCGTTCCACATATATCTCAAGCGGAGTCGCTTCTCGGACATGCAGAGTCGTCACAAAGCTCTCGTTGTTGAGGTGTCTTGTGCTCATTATGGATTTTGTTATTGAATCATGGACCTATCTTGCAATAGCCATTATTGTAGTTTTCGGTCGGTTTGCCCTGAGATGGAAGGCCTTGACCATTCGTGGCTTGAGCATGGATGACTACCTTATGGTCATAGCACTGGTAAGTGGCCGCGACCAACGTTGTCAGAGTAGCGGCTCATACGGGACTGTAGCTTCTTTACGCGGCGGAGACTGCAACAGCACACTATGTCGGAGCGTACTGGCAAGGTCTTGCCAATAGCGGGTAGGTTTTGGGGATACGTCCGATTCCCTATCCACGACTCATACTGACAACATGGAGAATGACCGACGATCAACGAGCCGCTATGGATCCGGGCGGTTTTGAATACCGCCTCCGCGTTGAAGGGTCGAAAACTCAGCTATTCGGGTGGCTTGTCTACACAGCCCTGCTGTGGACGCTGAAACTATGTTGGCTCTTTTTTTACAGGCGACTGGGCGAAGGAGTCGATAACATGTTGATCAAAACCAATATCGGGTTTTCATTTGTAGCTGTGACTTTCTTCGGCACATTTTTCACTATTCTCTGTGGTTGCTGGCCCATTGAAAAACACTGGCAGATCTATCCTAACCCCGGAAGTAAGTCCACTTCGAACTGATCCGAGCCAGGTCTGACGATGGGAAAAGACTCTTGCCAGCCTGCAGTGTCCAGACTGCAGGCCTGGACTTTGATCTGCACGAACTTGACAACCGACTTCTATATCATGATGATCCCATTACCGGTATGTTTATCTCCCCTCAAATATTCGATATATCTGACATGAATAGATGATTTGGAGCGCGAGACTGTCTAGACGCAGGAAGATAGGGCTTGTGGTCATGCTCAGCGGCGGGATCATCACGGCTGTATTCGGTGGGCTGCGATGTGGTTACGTTCTGCAAAATAGCCCAAACGGTCCACAACTCGCAGGCGAATGGTCGTGTCGAGAGTCCTTCGTCGCCGTACTTATATCCAATACCCCAGTTCTGTTCCCTCTGGTGCGATTATATTTCAAACGTCTTCGGGCGGCCACAACCAGGCAAAGCGGCAGCATCACAACACCTGGAGGATCGAAGAGCAGCGGCAACGGCGTATTCAAACTCTCAACTATCTCCACCAAGGGCAAAAGAAGGAAGTTCAAACACCCATTGTCGCTTCCAGGAGACACTCTCTACGAGGGATGCGGTTCAGAGGAAGAAATCATCGATCAACAACAGGCTGGGACGGCGACAAACTCTGTGGACAAGTGGCCTAGCTTCAATCGTTCCGGTAAAGGCGACCCCATTACGGTGAGAACAGAGGGGTAGGTCCCGACTCACAAGATGGACGCAAAAGAAGCCCAAAAGAGCGAGAGCAGCTATCACTGGGTTTTATGAACAATAAAGCTACACAACTAAGTATGAGTGCCTAGATATTGCAGAGGACTTATGACAAGGAAACATCATATGAGAGGAGTCATGTTGTGTGGCCGATCGTGAACTGAGCAGCAGAATTCACCGAGAATCGGCTGGACGAGCTTCGTCAGACGTGCATCAAGCAACGCACCTCCATCTACATGATGCCAACTGGTACCACGCCTCTCGACTGCGTATGCGACGTGTGGGGTACCTGTAGGTCGAGTTGCAAGACTCACATACGATTGCTCACATCCGAGGATCGATTTTCATATTGCGGACGAGAGAGCGCACGCTAGTATTATTCCACTTAGAGTCGTAGTGTGAGCCATTGGATATTGTCCTAGGACTCACAGGGATCCGCGAACATTTTGCGTCCATCAGTGGCTTCCCATCATCGGTGGAAACAATCGTTGCTCGGCAAGAGGAAGCTGGTATGAATGGTGACCTTCACGAGCAGAGCGAAGACTCTGAAAGCTGATAAAAATCAACGGACTGTCCTTAGAAGAATTTAGGTTGGGAAAGATACCACGCATTCGGCGCTTGCAATACTGTCGCCGAAGATAAGGTAAATGCTCAGCGGCATAAATACAGCGTGCCTGGGTGGTACCAGGAAGACATATCGAGTACACTATGACCTAGATGCCACAAAACGCCACTACAGTCGCTCTGCTAGAGCTACAGTACGATATTCGTTGAGAATTATGTTCCATGCTGTGATTTAGTGCCGTTCGTCTACTAGCACTCTTCAAAGACCTCAACGAGGAGGGACATATGCTCAGCAACTGTCGGTACTCTTGAACAGAAGCTGCGATCTTCGCAAACGTAGACTTTTAGCATCGCGAAGCATCATATCCGCGACCTGGTTAAGATGTATCGACTGGTCACGATTTGCCTACACTCAATGCGCCACGGACAGCGACTGTCTTTGCGATTCTGTGCTGCTTTTTGAGGTGTTGCAGAAGCTAGGCAGTTGAGCTGACCGAGTTCTGATGCATCCGTCGTAAATGATGCTAGACATCGAGACGAAGGAAGTGACCACAAACAATCAGTTCCTTCTGCGCAGAGCTGCAGACAATACGAGGTAGGATTCATACCGGTCGAGGTCTAAGACGGAAGTGGTCACGACGGGAAGAGGTCAGAATGCCAACAGACCATGAGTAGAATGAAGTCGGCTATTGCAAGGGAAAATAGATCCTAAGACTTGGCTCCTAGCTAGAGAAAGAGTGTGATGACCTCCGTAAGCCCTGATTCGAAGTTACCAGACGGTAAGGGTCCGAAAATCAAATATAGATTTACTCGAGAGCGCTACAGTCCCTCTATTATCAGAGCAGAACAAGAGGAGACAATGGAAGCTATCGGTACATGTAAGTGGTGCTCTGATCTCCACACACTTGGTTTCTGTCTAGGAACGGACCGGAGAGAGTTGAAGTACCGTACTAGAGCGACGAGCTGGTCTTTCCCGGGTTGACAAATAAAAAAATGAAAAAGTAAAAGATTTATATAGAATAAGTTAAGTTTGCTTTCGTTTTAGTTTGAATTTATTACTAAAATTGAAATATCTAATAATTCAAACTAAATTATTCTCCCGTAACTTTAGAAGTAAAGATACTATGACCCTTGGTCGTCGTTGTTGCTATCGCACATGGCTGTCGCTAGGCTGAACAAAGAAAAGGTCTCAATAGTTCCACATCTCTGTATTCAATCACCACGGCTGCCAAATCACCGAACATTATCCCCAGTAGTGCCGACGCCAAACCTATAGAGGCATGTCGAAGTCGAACAACGTTGCTTTGAGCTTTGAGCTTGCATGGGTGCTCCTCCAACGTAAGATCACGGGCGAGCACAAAGAACGGGGAAAAGGCATGCTGGCGTCATCAGCACGCGCGGGGCACTAGCAGAAGGCCCGATAGATGGAGGTGGTGTTCAACTTGGCAGACTCATGTGTTGTTGTTGTTGCGGGATTCCCGACACGTAAGCATGGGGGCCCGATGGCTAGCACCGGGCGTTAGTGGCTTTATCATGGAAGATGTATGCTCGCAATCGCCGAGCACGACTGTTCAATTTATACTAGAAAATCGGGATAACCGCGGGAGCCCCCAAGTGAGGATAGCTTCCAAACAGCGACGAAGGGCACAGGGTAAGTAAGCTTTAGCGATAGAAGTGGGTGGCCTGTGGGGACTGAAGCGAATGCCGGTGATTGTGCCACGGGGCTGTGGGGTTTACGGGGACGGGAGGGGCTTGATTTCACTCGGCACATTATGCTTGGGTTTGGGGTCTGAACTCTAAACCAAGGCAGGGCTGCAGTGCGCTTCCAGCTGGAGTATGTTGACCTGGAGCCACGGCGAGAGGAGACCAGGCGTGAAGACTACTTGAGAGTCGGTGAACTGATCAACCAGACCGGTTCAGCCAGTCAGGTGGAAAGCTTCCCCGGAAAGCAAGCCACGAGAAAAACCTGCGCTCGCGATCGGCCTTACTCTCGGGGTTGCCAGGGGATACTCTGCAGGAGGCCCATCTCCATGTCCCCAAAGTCCGGCAAGCTTAATTAGCCCGGCAGAATGCATCATCGTGGAGAACATGAATCCAGCCGTGCTCTCAAGCTCTTGACTTGGAGCAGATCGGGCTGGCTGGCTGCTGCAGCCTGTTCGCCGCAATGAGCGCAATGTGACCTTTTGATTCTTGTGTGACAGTTCAGGTCACCGGGCGGCTGCATGCGTATATGTACAAGTACGAGCTGGCGGTCTTACGGATGGGCCATGTTACTCACATGTGGCTGAGCAGAAAGCCAGCTGAATTGGCAGGGACTTTGAACAAAGAGACGGTCATTGTTTCTGTGCCGCGAAGCTCACGCGGAGAAAAGCTGGGGTTGGGGCTTCGGAGGCCAAGGATCCAGTGATCGGCAGATGGATGGCCCCATTTGGTCACCGTGCAGGACATTCTCCCGAGTCTAGTCCCCGACCTACCACAAAATTTGGCATCGTGAGGAGAAACTGACGCGGTGCGATCATGTCGCATCGCAACGGACCCTCCTGGGCCCTGGCCTGGGAAGATCGTCATGGGGAGCTCAATGGAGTACTTATAGGCGTTTCCCCTTGCTCTTTCCCGTCATGTCGATCTCCAAGCCTGACTGCTTGCTTGTCTGCCCAACACCAACAATCTCCTCAGACAGCTCTTCACCATGAAGACGGCTCCTCTCGTGGCTGCCGCCTTTTTGGCAACTGGCCTCGACGCCAGCCCACTCGTGGTGAGTCAATTTATCTTGTCTTGTCCCTTTGCGCCTTCCTGCGCCCTGCCTGCCAGTGCCAGGGCCGAGGTGCGCCTTCCCTTGCATGGAACACGCGCTTTCCGCTGAACCATCCAATCTCGGATGATCCAGATTCACATCGTGCTCGCGCCACGGTGAACTGGTGATGAGATCAGCATCCTATCCGTTCATCTTTTCTTTCGCATCCTTGACACAGCTCCCATCTTGACTCCAGTCGCTACACATAATTTTCTGAGGCAGGCGGCACCATGAGACTCGAGTCCGGTCTCGTGGCCCTAGGGCTCATTCATGTTGCTTGGAGCACACCAGCTGATCCTCTATCTCTACCCAAACAGGCACGCAACGACTCGAATGACGGTCTCGCCTACTCTCCTCCCGTCTATCCTTCGCCATGGATGGACCCCAATGCGCAAGGCTGGGAGGAGGCCTACATCAAGGCTAGGGACTTTGTCTCTCAGCTGACCCTTCTCGAGAAGGTCAACATTACCACCGGTGTGGGGTGAGTCTGCACACGCCGGGGACTGGAGCTCCCGAGACTGACCGATCCAGATGGATGGGCGAGCGCTGCGTTGGCAACGTGGGAGGTGTCCCTCGTCTTGGCCTCCGCGGTTTCTGCATGCAGGATGGCCCCCTGGGCATCCGTTTCTCAGACTACAACAGCGCCTTCCCAGCCTCCATCACCGCCGGAGCGACCTTCAGCAAGCACCTGCTGAGAGACCGTGGTTTCAAGTTGGGCTCCGAGCAGCGTGACAAGGGCACCGACGTCTTGCTTGGCCCAGCTCTCGGTGCTCTCGGCCGCATGCCCCTGGCCGGTCGTAACTGGGAGGGCTTTGGTGTCGACCCCTACATGATGGGTCAGATGACTGGCGCCGTCGTCGAAGGTATCCAGAATGCTGGTGTCATTGCTTGCGCCAAGCACTACATTGCCAACGAGCAGGGTGAGACCGGCCAGCTTTGCCTCTTGACCCTGCGATCAGTAGCTGATAATGCCAGAACACTTTCGCCAGTCGGGCGAGGCTGTCGGCTATGGCTTCGACATTGCTGAAGCCCTCTCGTCCAACATTGACGACAAGACAATGCACGAGGTGTACAACTGGCCCTTTGTCGACGCTGTGCACGCCGGTGTCGGCTCCATCATGTGCTCCTACCAGCAGATCAACAACTCGTACGGTTGCCAGAACTCGGCCACCCTCAACGGCCTCCTCAAGGGTGAGATGGGCTTCCAGGGCTTCGTCTTGTCCGACTGGCAGGCCCAGCACACTGGCGCTGCGTCAGCGGTCGCTGGCCTCGACATGACCATGCCTGGTGATACCAGCTTCAACACTGGCGTCTCCTACTGGGGCAGCAACCTCACCCTGGCCGTGCTCAACGGCACGGTCCCCGAGTACCGTCTCGACGACATGGCCATGCGCATCATGGCCTCGTACTTCAAGGTTGGCCGCACTGTGGAGACCCAGCCCGAGATCAACTTCTCCTCGTGGACACGCGAGACATTCGGCTACCTCCACCCGGCGTCCCAGGAGAACTGGCAGCAGGTCAACTTCCAGGTCGATGTTCGGGGCGACCACGCGCACCACATTCGCGAAACCGCTGCCAAGGGCACTGTCCTACTCAAGAACAACTATGACGCCCTGCCTCTCAAGAAGCCCAAGTTCGTTGCTGTCATTGGCGATGATGCTGGCCCCAACTCGGCTGGGCCCAATGGGTGCAGCGACCGTGGCTGCCTGGACGGTGTCAACGCCATGGGCTGGGGCAGCGGCACCTCAGAGTTCCCTTACCTCATCACCCCGGACAGTGCTCTGCAGCAGCAAGCGATCCAGGATGGCACGCGCTACGAAAGCGTCCTGAGCAACTACGAGTGGGACAAGGCCAAGGCCCTCGTCAGCCAGCCCGACGCCACCGCCATCGTCTTTGTGGCTGCTGCCTCGGGCGAGGGCTACCTGAACGTGGATGGCAACATGGGCGACCGCAACAACATGACTCTCTGGAAGAACGGTAACGAGCTCATCAAGAACGTCTCCTCGGTCAACCCCAACACCATTGTCGTCATGCACACCGTTGGTCCCGTCGAGGTGGCCGAGTGGCATGACAACCCCAACGTCACCGCCATCCTGTGGGCAGGCCTCCCCGGCCAGGAGGCTGGCAACTCTATCACGGACATTCTGTACGGCAAGCACAGCCCCGGCCGCTCCCCCTTCACGTGGGGCCCCAACCGCGAGAGCTATGGCGTGGATGTGCTGTACGAGCCCAACAACGGCAACGGTGCCCCCCAGCAGGACTTTACTGAAGGTGCGTTCATCGACTACCGCCACTTTGACAAGGTCGCCCCCAACAAGGGTGACGAGGGTGCTCCCATCTACGAGTACGGCTTTGGTCTGTCGTGGTCCGCGTTTGAGTACACAGACCTCGTCATCACCCCGCGCTCGCCCCAGCCATACCAGCCCACCGTCGGCCAGACCATTGCTGCGCCATCCTTTGGCAACTACTCGGACGACCTCAACGAGTACACCTTCCCCGACGACATTCGCCGCATCGACCAGTTCATCTATCCCTATCTCGACACTGCCGAGTCTGGCGAGGCTGCCTCTGGCGACCGCAACTACGGCTCCACCGCCGAGGAGTTCCTCCCTGCCGGTGCCACGGACGGCTCCCGCCAGCCCCTGAAGGCGGCCTCGGGTGCCAACGGCGGCAACCGCCAGCTGTGGGACGTCATGTACGAGGTCCAAGCCACCATCACCAACACCGGTGCCGCCATGAGCGACGAGGTGCCCCAGCTGTACGTGTCGCTGGGCGGAGAAGGCGAGCCGGTCCGCGTGCTCCGCGGCTTTGACCGCATCGAGAGGATCGCGCCCGGGCAGAGCGTCCAGTTCATTTCCCAGATCACCCGCCGTGATCTCAGCAACTGGGACACGGTCCGCCAGAACTGGGTCATCACCGACGCGCCCAAACAGGTCTGGGTCGGCAGCTCGTCGAGGAACCTGCCCTTGGTGGGTGACTTGAAGTAGGCATCGTTTGGGTGCCATGCCTGTACATAAGTTAAATAGCAAATATAACGTCGAAGTATCATAACCCTATCATAGCACGAATAAGGTATAATATTTAAGTCATGATTTAGCTCGTCCTTACTTTCGCAAACTCTCCACGCGCAAGCAAGTTGTGATATATAGAATATGAAAGAAAGTAGTATAATTCTTCGAAAGTTAATTATAATAAAAAAAAAAGAAAAAAAAAAAGAATGTCGTATGACAGCTCGGATGCTGGTGCACGTCTGCTCTAGTGGTCTATACGCTTGACTGTTCATGCTTTAACGTCGACGCTTTCAGGACCAGAAATGTCCATCTGGCACACGTCTCTCTAGCGAACGGAAATCGAACCCTCATCCTCGGACCTGCCTGCGGGCAACAAGATAACCCGTTGCCAACTGTGGCACAATGAAGTGCCCCAGCAGCTGGGTGACATGAGATGAAGTTACGCGGCATATATGGCTACGCTGGCTGTAGTAGGTCCACTCGACACGTGACTGGCGACAAGCGCATCAGACTGTTGAAAAAGCAGAATTCTTCATAAAGGTCCAAGATAGAGATATCTTCATGGGCAGTTGGCGGCCTGTTGTGTTCGAAGTCGTGGGTGATTAGGGGGCGAGTGACAAGGGGAGACGACGTCCACGAAGCCGAGAACGAGAGTATCCCGACTTTTGAGGCACCACACTTCAGGAAAAAAGTTGACTCGCAGGATCTGAAACGATGAAGGACAGGTGATAGATCAACATCGTGCGCGGCCGTCGGACCGACCACGCAGGACACATTCTCTGCATTCGTTGCAACCCACGATACTGCCTAAATAGGGGAAGCCCGATAGGAGCTGGTGTAATTCCTTTTTAGGCGGAGACTCCGCATTTGTGTCATCGAAACAAGGACGTATGACCGTTCGTGACAAGGTCATTTTCATTCCACAGGATTGGGTCCTCCGGAGAAGGTATCATGCCAGGGGTAGTGCGCGTCCACTTACACGACTTAATCGCCCTCCGCCGCCCCGCAACATGAGATCTACATTCATGTTGTCGCAACAAGCCATCTTCCCCACAGATTCACCACGCACCGCATCTTGAAAACTACAAACCTGGCATCCCCTAAGCCAATCCTGGTTGGGTGGTCTGGTCTTGGCCCTGAAGCGGAGCCGGATGGCACGCTCTGCTCCAGTGCTCCTCTCCAGACCTCAAGTCACGCCAAGCAACGCCCGTCCAGCTTGGATTCTACTCTTGGACCCTCGTCTAGAGCTGATGTACGACGGGAATAGAAGATACTCAGCTGTCAGATTAGACATGACGGACCGCATCGAGCCATGTGACATCCGCAGTACCGACTCGAGGTCAAGGACGCCAGGCGCGGCTTGAGCAGCCTTGCGTCCGCCATGACGAAGCAGCCCTTTCTATATGCAGCAAAGATGCACGGTAGCTGTCTGCCGGGGGGCAGTGGCCAAGTTGGGGTACACTTGATGCCGGTCCGGGGTGCAGATTCGTTGCAAGACGGTGGAAGTGTCGATGCTCCAAATGGTATAAAAGAATGCCGCAGTCGCTACAGCTTGAACATTCGAGGAGCAAGACAATACCTGATCAAACCTTCTTTGGACCATAGCACCACCAGAACCATCCCCTCACTCCACTTCCTCAACCCAAACTCACAATGCTTACCACTGTTCTCGCTGTTTCCGCTCTGGCTCTGGCGACGGCTACTGGCGTCCATGGCCATGGATACCTGATTGAGCCCATGAGTCGCGTGGGACTCAACGCTGAGGTAATTGTCTTTCCACTCTCACCAAAGTCAGACTGACAAATAGACAGGCTGGCCCGACACATGCCCCGAGTGCACCATCCTCGAGCCCGTCCCCGCGTGGCCCAACCTCGATGAGGCCACCGTCAGCCGCATGGGCGTGTGCGGCTACAACGCGCGTGTGAGCGTCGACTACAACCAGCCGGGCCCCAACTGGGGCGCGTCCCCCGTACAGACCTACAAGGCCGGCGAGACCATCGAGGTGCGGTGGTGCATCGACAACAACGGCGACCACGGCGGCATGTACACGTACCGCCTTTGCCAGGACCAGGCCATTGTCGACAAGTTCCTCGACCGGGACTACCTGCCCACCGAGGCGGAGAAGCAGGCGGCCGAGGACTGCTTCGAGCAGGGCGTGCTGCCGTGCACCGACGTCGACGGCCAGGCGTGCGGCTACAGCGCGGACTGCGCCGAGGGTGACCCTTGCTACCGCAACGACTGGTTCACGTGTGAGAAGTTTGGCGAGGGCGGCTGCATCGCCGTCGACGGCGCGTCCCTCAACTCGTGCTACACGTCCATTGCCGGCGGCTACACCGTCACGAATCGCGTCCGGCTGCCTGACGACTTTGTCGCCGAGCACACGCTCCTCTCCTTCAAATGGAATGCCTTCCAGACGCCGCAGATCTATCTCAACTGCGCGGACATTGCCATCACGGCGTGAGGGGAAAGGGGGTGGTGGGACAGAGAGATGCGGGGGCTCTTTTCGTACACATGGTCGAGCATAGTGCTTGGTGGCTATCCGTATGACTTGCGTTTGCATCAATCCGATAACGTCAAATACGATTCACTCTAGCATGTGTGATCTTTCATTCGTTACATTCCTTTCGATCGGTGCCACAGCCTATCCTACGAGATCTGGATGCAGACCTTGCCCTGGTGCTTGCCGGACCACTGGTACTCGTAGGCCTCCTTGAGCTGGTCGAGCTTGAAGACCTTGCCGTCGACGACGGGCCGCAGCTTGTCCAAGTTGGCCTCAATGGCCCTGTTCATGTCCTCCATCTGCAGGCGGCTGCCGACGAGCAGACCGCGGGTGGTGCACAGGTGGTTCAGGCAGTCGAGGAAGCCGGGCTCCTTGTCGCCCTTGACAGCGCCGCCGACGAAGCCGATGATGGTGATGACGCCCTCAATCTTGACGCTGTTCAGGCTCTGCTTCATCGACGTGGGCCCGGCCACCTCGATGACGTGGTCGACGCCCTCGCCGCCGGTGAGCTTGCGGGCCTCGGCGCCCCATTCGGGGTTCTCCTTGTAGTTGATAATGTGGTCGGCGCCGAGCTTCTCGAGCAGCTTGGCCTTTTCGGAGGAGCTGGTGGTGGCGACGACGCGGGCGCCGGCGGCCTTTGCAAACTGCAGGGCAAAGATGCTCACGCCGCCCGTGCCCTGGGTGAGGACCCACTGGCCGGGCTTGAGGGCGCGCCCCTGGAGGCCGTAGAGGGCGTTCCACGCGGTGACGGCGGCGCAGGGGAGCGACGCGGCCTCGAGGTAGTTGAGGCCCTTGGGCATGTGGACGAGGCCCTGCTGGTCAAAGGCGCCGACGGTGCGGAGGGTGCCGTCGAGGGCGCCGCCGAGACCGGTGCGGGCGCCCTGGGCGTCCAGCTCGCCGCCAATGTGGCCCTGGCTGAAGACGGTGACGACCTTGTCGCCGACCTGGAAGCGGTCCACGTGCTTGCCGACGGCAATGACCTCGCCGGCGCCGTCGGAGCCGGGGATGGGGTTCTTCTTGGTGGCGAAGGGATACTTGCCCTGGGGGATGATGAGATCGCGGAACTGCGCGCAGAGGGGTGTCAGCCACGGCCAGAGGAGGGGAGGAAGGGCGGGCTCAAGTCATCTCACGTTGAGAGAAGCGGCGTGAACTGCGAGAGTGTCAGTCAGTGCATGTGTTCCTGTACCGCGCGTGGGCCCCCTGGCAGTGCAACAACGTACGCTTGACGAGGACCTGGCTGTCACCGAGCTCGGGGACGGGCGCTTCGTGGAACTTCAAGTCATCGAAGCCACTCGTGCCCGTCACGGTCCACTGCTTGGCGGTTTGAGGAATCGACATGACGAAAGGGAGGCGGGGGTTCTGGAGTTTCGGTCTTGATGCGGACGGAGTTGCGGACGGTTGAGAGCAAGAAGAAGCTGAGGTGGTTGGTTATGAGATGAGTGTTGGGCACGGGCCGATGGAACGATGATAGGGAGACTAGTACGTTGTATATATACTTGGCCCACTCGGCATCTGCAAAGAGGTGGATGATGCAAAAGGCAGTGTCCGTGGAGGCCGAAGATTGTGTAAGCAGTCCCCTGTCCATGACTGCATCGTCTCCGTCGTGGAGGGAGGGAGGGGTGAATGTGATTGTCCATTGACGTAAACGTGGGTCCTCACGGCCCTTGAGGGTCAGCCATCCAGAAATGTTCGAGGTTGGATCGCAACAGAGTTCGCTGTCGTGCAGGCTTTGGAAGCCTCATGAGCCGATACGCTTCGCGAGGCCGCGAGGGGAACGGAACCTACCAGTGTACTGTGTACCCATACGCGGAGTCCGCATGGCCCGTGACGCCCGTCCGGGGGTCGAGTCGGGCGACGCAGCCCCGGGACTTGCAAGTTGCAACTGGCGCGAGAAACCTGACACTTTGGACAAATGACTCAGCAGGCAGCAGCGGCCATTCAGCCTACAAAGTAGGCCTACACAGGGTAGGCAGTCCCAGTCCATGCATGGCAGGCACGCACCCACCACACAAGGGCGGCCGCTCACTTTGAAGCTTCCCACACATGACATACTGTAGGGCCTAGGCTGGCGCGCTGACGGGCTCGCACGCCGCAATGTCAACGTCAATCCGAGCTTCGCGGAGCGAGCTGCAGATCCCTCCGACCGCAGCGGCCCAAAGGGCTTCCTCACCACATGCAGCCGCCTCGCCCAGACGGCCACTCAGTCCGAACCCGCAGGCCAAGACTGGCATCGTGGTCTTCTCCGGTGGCAGCGCCGCCAACAACCTCGTCGACGTCTTTGAGCACGTCAGGGAGGCCAACAAGTGCACACTGAGCTATGTCATCCCCATATCGGACAATGGCGGCAGCACGAGCGAGATCATCCGCGTCTTTGGCGGGCCAGGCACGTACGCCTCACCCCAACCCGAAATCAGAGACTGACCTAGTCTAGGCATCGGCGACGTGAGGTCACGCCTGGTCAGGCTGATCCCCAAGGATGGCAAACGTGACACCATCGCCATCAAGCACTTCTTCAACCATCGCCTGCCAAAAGCCGCCGCCGACGCGAGGGCGGAGTGGTTCGAGATACTCGAGGCCACCCATCCCCTGTGGGACGACATCTCGTCGCCCAAGCGAGAGCTCATACGCTCGTACCTCAACAGCTTCAACCTCGAAGTCGTCAAGCGCATGCGGCCGAGCAGCCGCTTTGACTTTTCCGGCGCGAGCATCGGCAACCTCTTCCTGACGGGCGCCAGACTCTTCACCGGCAGCTTCGAAGCCTCCATTTACCTGTTGAGCTCGATATGCAGCGTGCCCGACTGCATATCGGTGCTGCCCGCCATCAACACCAACTTTGCCCATCATATTGCCGCCGGCCTGGTGGATGGCACCGTCATCACTGGCCAGAACGACATTTCCCACCCGAGCGAGCCCACACGAGCCGTTCCCGGCACAGGCGTCAGCACGGGTGCACAGACACCCCTGCCGTGGGCCCACGACGAGACGGAAGAGCATGACAAGGTGGAGGACGCGAACCTCCCAGGCTCGCTGCCGGCACTGAGACGACCGGCGATGGCCTTCTCCAAGGACGACGAGGAGGACCTGTCCTCGCGGATCGACCGCATATGGTACATCAACCCCTACGGCCAGGAGATCCGCATCCCCGCCAACCCACGCGTCCTAGAGGCACTATGGGAGTCGAGCACCGTCATCTACAGCATCGGCTCGCTCTTCACGTCACTCACGCCCAGCCTCGTGCTCAAGGGTGTGGGCGAGGCGATAGCGAGCCCGCACATCGGGAACAAGGTCCTCATACTCAACGGCACCACGGACCGCGAGACAGGGCCCTCGACGGCACCCTTTACGGGTCTTGACTTTATCGCGACGATTGCCAATGCGTGCGCCGACTCACGTGGTCTGCCGCGGCCGTCACGGGAGGAATACCATCAGTATGTCACGCACGTCATCTACATTGAGGGACCTACGGCGCCCAAGGTGGACAAGCAACAGCTGAGTCAATTATGTATTGATGCGACGAGGCTCTATGGGCCCAGAGATGAAGCCGGCCGCGGTGGTCGGTACGACGCCAAAGCCCTGCAGCAGGCGTTGGAGTCTATCGTGGGCAGGAAAGACGCGCGCCCGGATCGAAGCCGCCGCAACACTCTGGTCGGCTGATGAGTGCCCTTCACCCGATGCACAAAGCCCCCTCCTTACTGGGGCTTTGCAATCTGTGGTCCTCTTAAGAGGCCCCCCCTTCTCTCTTCTGCCTTCTGCCTTCCTACGTCGCCAGCATCATGTATGCCACCACGACGGGCCACATTGTCGACAGCACCAGGGCTGCGACGACGGAACTCTTTCCCGTCCGGATCTTATCGTTGGGTCCCTTCCAGCGATCGATAAGCGCGCACGTCGACCAAATCATGGCGATGATGTAGAAGACGATGCCCCATGTCGCGCCGAGGATGATGGACGCGTCGCGGTCGTACGGCGCCAACACGACGCCCGAGAGATCGGGCTCGAACTGGGAGGAGAGATTGTTGCCCATTCTTCTTGCTTGCTTGCTGGGCTGGCGGTGGTCTGTCTCTTGCGTTTGGTCGGATGGAAAGAGAACGACTGGTGATCCGTGGGCAAGACCAGCTTGGGGCGGTGGAAAGAGTCGAAATTAAGAGTCAAAGAAAGGGGGCTCGCCGGCGAGTATGAAGAAGCGAAAGCGCTGCGCTGCACAGCAGTGCAAAGTAAAGAGTGAACCGGGTCTTGATTGAAGAATGGAGAAGAATCTGGGGAGAAGAGAAGCATTGTGGTGACGTTGTTATTATTATTATTATTATTTGGCCCGTGGATTCTTTCGTCCCGTTGGGTACGGGGGGGCTGCGACGGGGATGATGCAGCGAGCGTCGCATGTCGGACCTTGAACGCCAAAGTTGGAAACTCTGCGCGTCGCACGTCCAGACTCCAGCCTCCAGACTCCAGACCAGCCACCCAGAGGAACGGAGAAAACATTTCCCAGCTCGGCAATCCATCTGGATCGGAGGAACTCAGTTCTCATCCATTCTCTGACCGTGGTAGGTCCGTCTGAGTTGAGGCAGCCCATGACATTGAGCATTGAGCACACTTTTACTGTCAAGGAGGACCGCCATGGCATCACCAGACCTGCCCATCGGCGTCATGTCGGACAAGTCAAATTAAGCGTGCAGAGTCGCATCGTACCCCATACATACAGGTTCGTCCGGACAAGGCAAGACCGAGCAATGTAACGTACTCCAGTCGATCGAATGCTCGCAGGCGCCTCCTTGCCCGTCTCGAGGATGGCGGCTGCTAACAAGGTCGGGACAAACCTCTCTTATACTATTGACCCAAGGACGGAGACATGAATCGATTTCCGGGAATGTGGAATCGGGGGTCTTCTCTGAGACGCTGCTAGTCAGCTTGTCAGCATTGGCGCGCCTTGTGATCTGCGAGCAGACGAGTGACGACCGATGCATTGACGGACCAAGCGCCTCGAAACAATGGCCATCCAACATGAAGCGCGCGCCCTCTCTGCCCAGCTCCACAAAGTCCGAGCCAGACAGCCGCCCGGGCGCATGGCGTATGCATCTACAAACATGAACGCATCGTTGCCACAACGTTACAATCAGTCAAGCACCATAGTCTCTACCGATGCCCTCCCATATCCCGCGACGCTGCACGCCATCCATGCATATCGCTCGGTCCCATTGTGGAAGTTGGCCTGACTTATAAGATCCCTGCCACCCCCCCGCATTGGGACGAGCGTCTGCAAGCGTCCACCAGGACCACCACCACAAGGATCGAAGGAGTCGCATTGCGCTCCTAGTTGAGATTGGGATCGGCAATATATGGCCTTGGCCGCAGGTGTATTCTCGAACATTGCTGGCGCAGAACAAGTCGTTTCGAAACGTCAAGGAGAGTCGAATCGTACACAGGCGCGCGGTGATCGCTCGCAAGGCGAAACAAGCGTCGCGGATGGTACAGGATGCGATGGACGACCTAGTGGCGGCCGACTCTGGCATGCTTACTGGGGTTTGGGTTACTCAGGACTCGGCGCGCAGTGTCTTCTTGGGAGCTCCGCCATAGCCATACCCTGACTCGGGATCTCCGCGATAGCCTGCCAGGTCAAATGATGGCCTGCAGCCGGCGGCATTCTGTTGATCATTCGGGGCCAGCACCGGCTGTTTTGAATCGGCCGAAGGATGCACATGGGTCCATGACAGCGTCTACACCCACTGGTCAAGACAAGCCTTCCAGGCCTAGTTGTTCCTGTCGTTCTGATCCTACAGCCGTGGCAGCTTCAGGTCATTGGGCCTGATACGTCCACACACGAAACAGTTTGCTATCAAGTCCGTCTCCTCATCCTGGAAACTGGCCGAAGGGGAACATGGGTGCCAGCGCCTGTATACTGCCAGGCCAGCGGATACTGTCGCAGCTATCGACAGTGCAGCCTATACAGAAACGCCAAGTTTGGAGCTTCGCCGCTTGACAGCTAATCTGTGTGGCTACCATTCAGGCACCACCTCCTGACGGCTCCCCTCCCAAATTCCCCGATGGAGTGTCGACAACCAGAGATGGGCCGACTTCGTACATATCTTGGGTAGCATAGTGTGACGCGGATCAGATCAGGTCAGGGCGCGCCAACGACACACCCCGGACGAGGTTTCATGTTTCTTTGGCCTCTCACTACGCAGCACACTCAGAAGCGCTTGCTCAATCCCTTTCCCTTGCGTTGTAGCTGTTCTTGAGTACACATGCCGTTTCGAGCTTGGGTGGACCTATGTCGTCGGGCTGGCAAGTATATATGAGAGCCTTTGCAAGCTTCTGATGAGCCTCATCGTCCTCATTCACCTCGAGCAGGGACGAGCAGACAGAGCAGACAAGGCACAACGCCAGTCTCTATACACATTCCTTTCTGAAAGACTTCGGTCAAAGTCACTCCTTCAGCACCACCACCATCATCAACAACATGCGCTCCCTCGTCTTCCTCGCCGGCCTCTTGGGTTCGGCCTTGGCCGCCCCCTACACACACATGGGCAGTCTGCGCCGTAACGACGTGCCCAAGAACGAGTACACCCGGATCGACATGTCCCTGCCTGACAAGGTCGTCGTGACTCGGAACAACACGCTAAACAGCACCGAGCCCATGGACAACGCCTTTTCCATCCAGGCTCAGGAGGTGCCCATTTCCCAGAGCCTCCGCCTCTCGCTGGTCAACAACATTGGAGGCGACGGCCTCGTTTGCTACCTGTCCGCCGCCGACTCTGACGGCCGCGTCTTCTTCCTCAAGGAGGACGGCAGCCTCTACTATCCGAGCTCGGGCGGCTCTGCCGTGCCCGTCCTGATCACCGAGCCAGTCGCCATCACCATGCCACCGCTGGGCCAGTCTCTCGACATCACCGTCCCCGTCGCCTTCTCCTCCGGTCGCATCTACTTCTCCCAGGGGGGTCTCGAGTTTTCCATTGTCGGCATCGGCGGTGGGAACGAGGGTCTCGTCCAGCCCTCGGTCAACAACCTCCAGGACCCCTCGCGCAACCTGAACTGGGGCTTTGTCGAGCTCACGATGACGACCAAGGGTGAGATCTGGGCCAACATCTCCTACGTCGACTTTATCGGCATCATCATGTCCATGACCCTGCGCAACGCGGACGGCAGCATCGACGAGGTGGTCGGGCTCCCTGGCGATGGCGTGCGCCGCGTCTGCGAGGCGCTCAAGGCCCAGGGCGACAGGGACGGCCGCCCATGGGCCGCCATGTGCATCGCCGACGAGGCTGGCAACCCGCTCCGCGTGCTGTCGCCCGAGGACTACGAGACGGTCGGGCCCGGGGGCTTTGACGACTACTTTGACGCCTACGTCGACGAGGTCTGGGACCTGTACCGCACGCAGCCCCTGACGGTCGACACGCAGAACGATGCCCTCGGCAACGCGGGCGACGTTGTCTGCCAGGTCGAAGGCGAGGAGCTCCAGTGCAAAGGCGACAACCGCGGCTACGCCAAGCCGACGGTGCACGACATCTGGGGCTGCAACAGCGGACCGTTCGGCATCCGGGAGGGCGACAACGCGGTGCACTACGCCGTCGTGCCGCGCCTCTGCGCCGCCTTTCAGCGCGCCACGTACACCATCCCCGGCGGCGACCACCAGCCCGGTGTCGGCGCGGACCAGTACTACACCGTGGATCCGGCGAGCCACTACAGCCGCATCGTCCACGAGAACGAGGTCGACGGCAAGGGCTACGCCTTTCCCTATGACGATGTCAACCCGGACGGCGCCCCGGACGCGGCGGGTCTCGTCACCTCGGGCAACCACGAGGTGCTCGTCTTTTACGTCGGCGGTGCGCAGCCGTCATGAGGAACATGGGGAGGAGAAGGTTGGATGGTTTCTCGTATATACTTGACCAGGGGCGCCGCAGGAGATAGGCTAGGAATTTGGAATTTGGAAAGCCCCGTCTTCTGTCTGGGCGCCCGCGCGTACATAGTGCACTGAATAACGACCCTCGTTCATTGAAGCCAATTTCTTTAAAAAAAAAAAAAAAAAATTCATTCAAAGGCCCGAGACTTGCGAGGGAATGGAGAATCTCGGCAGAGGTTGTCGAGTCGGGCTTCGCGCGGACTTTGGTATCTAACGCTACGAACAGCGAGTGCCGTCCCGCAGAATGAATCGCTGACAAACGCCTTGCGCGTCCACAATCACGACTCGTGACTTCATCAATTGATCGCATCCATTCTCGTTTGTTTTCTTCGTCGCTTTGTACATTCCAGATGCGCGTCGTATCCTTCCAGCGAGTGGCACGTCCCAGGCTGATTGTTCCCAAGTGAGTGTATGCGTCGTTGCATCAGGTCGGTCGCGTCGAGACTTGCGTTCGCTAACACATATCGGGCAGACATCATCGATACCACTCAGCGCAAGTCTGGACACGACTGCAGCGCGTCAATTCTGTCCATTCAACACTCTTGACATCTCCATTGGCCTCGTCGCGTCCGCACGTCTCCGGGTGTCTGCCCACTGTCCAGCAGCACCGCGCCTCGTCCACGACAGCGTCGACAATGGTGGATCTCCAGGCCATCTTCACGCCCGGCGTCCTCGAGGGCATTCGCGATTTCTGGTTCAGTCACGTCGGCGATGAGGACAGCTTGATCTGCCCCGCCCAGGAAGACGTTCAAGCCTGGTTCATGGGCGGCGAGGACTTTGACAACCGATGCATGTGAGTGACGTTCGCCCAGATGGAGACCCTAATCAAGTGTGACCACGGTGGCTGAACACAAGTCAAACCCCCATTAGAAACCAATTCGTGCCAGTTCTGGAGGCCATCAAAGCTGCCCATGTGTCCTCTGGCAAAGCCATTGTCGAGGCCGCCCAAGTCAAGACGCCGTTGGACTACCTGAGTCTCCTGCTGCTGCTCGACCAGCTGCCGCGCAACTGCTACCGCGGCATGTCATCAGAGATTGTCTTTCGCTACTACGACCCTCTGGCGCGGGACGTCGCCGAAATGGCCCTGGCCGCCGGTGCCCTCGAGGACCCGTCCATCCGGTGGGTCATCTGTCGCAGGATGTGGTTTTACCTGCCTCTCGTTCATTCAGAGGATCTGCCCACGCACAGTCGCGCGATGCAGATGTGCGAGGAATTTGTCACGGACATGGAGGCCCTGGTCGACCCGACGACGAGCCAGGTGGACGCTGATGAGGCCAGAGCCAGGGCAGCCAAGGTGGTCGACGGCAAGACGGCGGTGCTGGACCTGGCCAAGTTGCAACTATCGATGGAGGAGAAGCACATGGATATTATCAAGGAATTTGGGCGTTATCCCCATCGCAATGCACCGCTGGGCAGGGTGTCCAGCAAGGAGGAGGAGGCGTATCTCGCAAACGGAGGCGAGAGTTTTGCGCCGCCTGCCAAAGATAAGCAGCAAGCGTGACTGGGGGCTGCATGTTGCATTTGACGATAATAGATCTAAGAGTGATCTCTTGGAGGTGCCCATAGAAGATGTTCGATGGTGCGCTTTGACGTTCATGCTGTTGCCCGTGAGACGAGTCTACACCAGCCTACCCAAAACGCACATCCTCATCGCGTAAGTACCACATAATACATTCAAGGTGTAGTGTCCTACCACATCCAGCAGCGCATCATATTACAGAAATTGCCACAGACTCCTGCCCGACAAAGTTAGTGCGCTCACCTCTCGCAAACGTTATAGTAAGTACACCAAATTTGCAAGCCGTCGACTTTGTGTTGCTAGGCCAGGCAGTAGCTGTGGCAGTCTGACTGCCTGAGCGTTTATCACTACCATTGGCTCTTCCGAATCCCTGTGCTGCAAATCACCAATTGACAGGCTCTCAGCAGATTTCGCGATAGCCTGCATGGTGGGTGCATCGCCCGCTGTGCTGCCACCGACCAGTAGGGTAAGCAGAAAGCCAATGGGGGCCGGCCGATGCAGTGATGATTGATCATCCCCTGCAAGCGCGAACTGACATCGCGTCTTCCCACCCCCTCCCCCTCACTCCCCTACTCACAACATCGAATCTATCAAAGCAGCAAAGAAAACATAGCAATCATGGTCTCCACGCGCGCCTCCTCACGCGCCGAGGAGCGCCCTCTCCTTTCCGGCAAGCCCAGCAGCAGCAGCAGCAGCAGCAACCCCAAGCGAGGCTCGTGGTCCCACGCGCCCTCGCGCCTCACGCTCCTCTGGCTCGCCATCTCCATCCCCCTCGTCCTCTGGGACACCGTATACGTCCTCGGTAGACCCCACACCATGGCCGGCGGGTTCCTCCACTGGCCCCTCTACGTCCCCTATGCCCTCTACGCCGAGATCGACTACGTGTACGGCTGGAAGGCGGTGCACGATCATCTCGGTTTCACCAGCGCCCAGGGCCTCCTCAACGCCGTCGAGATCGTCATGTACCTGGTATACCTGTGGATGTGCTACGAGCGCGGATCATGGACGCTCGACGGCCGGAGGGGCGGCAAGGCCGCTCTGGTGGGCCTCAGCGCGGCCGTCATGACCCTGAGCAAGACGGTCCTGTACTGTGCGTTGCTCTCTTTCCCTGTGGTGATTTGAATTTTTTGTACTGACAACATGGTTAGGGGCGAATGAGTATTACAGCGGCTTCGCTGGCATTGGGCACAATGCGCCCCTCGACCTACTCTTCCTCTGGATCATCCCCAAGTGAGTCTTGACCCTCCCTAGTCTGTGTTTGGTAGCCATCGTTTTTCTGACTCGTCCAGTGGCGCCTGGCTGGTGGGCTCAGGGTACATGATCTTTGACTTTGGTGGAAACATCCTCGACGGGTTGGCAATGGCGTCTGAGCACAGAAAGAGCGCATAAACCCACGTCGATGCGTACCAGCTGATGAGACTGTGATCACTTGTAGAGAAATGCTTCTCTAGAATTCAAAAGGGGGTTCGAGAGGCACACCCGAAAGCGTTAGGGCAGAAGTACAACTTTATTCATTCCGAGCCGCTGAGTAGCGCGGTGCCCAAGACATGTATACTCAAACACCGTCTATGTGTAAGCGCTCTTTTTGTACGCAGCAACTTTTCGAGAGATTCCAAGCACACGGTGTGTCTTTCAAAGCAAAAGCAAGCAAGAAAGCAAGCAAGCATCTGGGGCTGCTCAAAGTCATTACCGCTTCCGCAGTCAAAATGCAACAAAAACAGATTCCAGGGAGGGTATCGTTCGTAACAACCAAAACAGAACAATGAAAATATAGGAAAGTCGTCCGCCAGGACGTGTTGCACCGTCTTCCGCGAATGCAAAATACTCATCGCATCTCCGTCAGTCCGCCAATCGAGGCGTACTGCTCCCACGCGTCGTCTTGTCGCGTGTCCACGCCGTCCATGAAAGCTTGCATGGCAGCCCAGTCATCCTGCACAGCGATTTGGGGCTGCGAGATCCGTCTCCTGTCCGTCTGCCCGGGCGTGTGCAAAGGCGGCTGCTTCACCTCGGGGCCTCGCCTCGCCGGCCACAATAAGCTTCCTGTGCGACGCAGTCCACTGGCGAATGACATCATGTCCGACGGATCAACGACCATCGACACGACCTGGCGCCCGCGCGGATCGGGCCTGGGCTGCCCTCCATCGAGGGCAAGGTCGAAATGTCCGGGTTCCGACGTCGGCGTGACGAGGGACGACTCTACAGTGTCGCCGCTGTTCGTGCTGCCTGGCACCGAGTCGCTGGTGGATGCCTTTGATGCTGTCGAGTTGCTGCGATGCCATGCGTCGCAGGGACTGCTGACGCGGTTGAGACCGTTGCCGTAGCCTTGCACCATGATCTCGTGATACGTGGGCTTGGGCGACGACGTCATCGTCGATGACGACGAGGGGCCATCGACAGACTGTCCCGTGGACGAAGGTCTGAACATCCGCAGCGACCGCCGCACAGTCGAGTTCCTGCTGAGCCGGTTCTTAACAGAGCTCGCCCGCGCCAACGTCCCCGTGCTCATCGACTGGCCCACATGATTCCTCTCATGCAAAGCCTGGGTCTCGCGATGGTTAAGTGCGAGATAGTCAATGTCGGGCTTGATCTCGATCCTTTCGACATCATCTACCAGTGTAACGCCAGCCGAGTCCGCCCACCGTATTGGTTGTGTGTTGTCCGTTGCAACACCCTGCTCTTTCTGTTCGGACAATCCGCCCAGGATAGGCGCCTCCGTGCCCGCCCAAGGCACGAGATCGTCCACATGGGTGCCAATCGCGAGGTGGTACGGTGCCTCCGCCGCGTCGTACACCTCGGGCGGGACATTGGTGATACTGAGCAGGACCTGGTACACGGCATACACCAGGATCCACCGAACCTTGCGACCGTCCACAAGGGACACCTTGTCCAGCTTGTCCGCCTTGTGGGGTGAGAAGACCGACTCCTCCTCAAAGGTGCGGTACGCGCGCACGAGCTCGTTGCTGGGCGCCGCCTCGTGCCCGTGGGAGGCTTTCAAGAGCGCGGCATGGGCGAGCAGCTTCTTCTCCGGGCGCATCCTGTCCGCGCGCGCCCTCCAGGGTGTGAACTTGGAGGCACCCCCGGCCGCAACGTCCGGCAGGAGGGGTAGTGGATGGTCGAGAGGCGCGTAGCGGTTGCTCGTGTCAAAGGTGTTGACGAGCTGCAGGGTGCAGAGGCCGCCGCTGGCCACCGAGGGCAGCCCGCCAGCGGCGGGATGGGCGTAGTCCACCAAGAGGTGGTACAGCGACTCGAACTCGTCCCGCATCGTGCGGCAGAGATGCGAGTCAAAGGCCCGAGGGGGATAGTATCCGAGACGGTTGGTGTACATGGACATGAGATAGCTGCGGAACCGCTCCAGATGGGCTCGCAGGGCGGCTGGTATCCCCAGCTGGGCCTCGGAGAGCTCCTCGTCCAGCAGATCGCTGAGCATGTCCGTAGCTGCTGACTGGCGGTCGTCCAGGCTTACTTTACTTTGTCGAATCGTATTCTTTGTGGCTAGTGATAGGGCCTGCTCTCTGTGTTAGCGACGATGAGGTTGCTGACCCGAGAAAAAGAGGCTTCACATACGGGGTATCCTGGACACGCGTGCAGCCGGTCACTCATGCCCACGCAGTGAGCCAGCGCTCGAACGTACGTGTCCCGGATGCGAAATGTCTCCGCGTAGTAGAGCAGCCCGAGCGCGTGGTTGGGCTGGCTGACCAAGTTGAGATAGCCCTCTTCGTCCAGATAGGCGTGCACGTCGGCAGCATGGTCTTCCACGTCGTCGGACCGGAACTCGTGCATGCTACACATGAGCCCGACAATAGCAGAGCCTAAATGCTCGCCCACCAGGGACTGTCGAAATACCCATGCTAAAAAGTTCCTCGTCGCAATGTGGTACGCAAATGCCTGCCCTCTCGTGGCCTTGTTGGGCGGCGGTATGTAGAGCTTGATCGGTCGTGATGCGGTAGCCGCCCATCCCTCGAGCTGTCGCGCATTTCTGGGTAGAGGTGCGCCGTCGCTGATCGCGAATCGCTCGATGAATGGCCTGCATTTTTGGCGAACGAGCTCCTTGAAGCAGATTTGGAAGGATGGTCCTCTTTGCGATTGTCCTTGGCCGTACAGATAGACCAGACAGTCACCTCCACGAAGCCACAGGTCCGGGTCCTTCAGTTGCGTGTCAGCATCGCAGCAGCTGATGGCGCGTTGGCAGCGTGTCGACATACCTTGTGCAGTCCGTCCCATTCGTAGCAAGACCTGGCAGCGCCGTCCCATCTCTTCATCGGCCCTGTTGCTGGCCCAGCGTGGGCAGCGACGAGTGCACTCAAGCTGCTCGTCCGAGGTGGTGCCAAGGAACCACCCATCATATCGTGGGTGGTGAAGCAGAAGAGGTATGGCTGCCTACCAGCGCGAATATGATGAGGGCAGCTGGCCCGAGCATCGACAGCCCAATTTGGGGGACAAGGATGGAGGGCGCGGCGACCATGCACCTTGCCGTGTATATGTGTGATATCACGACAATCCAGCGCACACAGCAAGGTGAGACTTTTCCGTGTGCGACGTGCACCTGCAACAAGGGGCGAGCTGTGCAGTCCGTACGTGCGTGCGTAGCACAGGGCGACTGGCCTGTGGAGAGACGTCAGGGCGACGAATGGACCATTTCACGACGAGGTGACGTGATTCTCATACGACAATAGCAATGAACAACGGCCGTCTGTTTCGTTTGTTACTCGACCAGCGAGCCAGAAGCGAATTCTAGGGACGAGAGGTGTGCGGTGAAGTGAAGTGAAGTAAAACGACGTTTACGGCATTGGCGATAGGGTGCAGATGATAAGCTCCGGAAGTCTGGACATTTTCCTGGGTCGCCATCATGATGACCATGCACGTCTTACGATAGCTCGCTAGCTAGCCATGTCTTGGCATCTGGTGTGTGGGAGGGGGAGGAGGCGGATCGCCAATCCAATCTGAAGGACATGCCACGTCGAGAGCTGAGCTCCTACGTGGACGGAGTAGAGGCGCATACGTAGCGGCATGCGAGCCCGATCCAGCCGTCTGTCTAGTCTAGATAGTATTCAAGTGCGAAGGGTCATTCACCGCTGGCGGCAATCTGATCGAGATGGAATTGTCAACCTTCCTCGAGCGCAAGTGGCATCATTCATCCATCTCCTTGACGGCCTGGTGGTACTTTACAGGGATGGTCCCCGCGCTACCCTCCCGGATAGCCTGGCGCCGACATTGGCTTTCATCATGACTAGCTGCATCTCCTCCCACGCTGCTTGGCAAACTCAATCCATGGCTGGGCACCTGTTGAAGAGGACGATCTGAAATTCGTGGGCGATCTCCTTGTTTCCTGCGTCCTAAATTTCAATGGTTCCAAATTCCAATGGATGACCTGCACAGCGCCCACGTTATTGACCATCGCAGGGGGGGAGCGGTGAACCGCCCTGCTAATTTTGCTGCCGATGGGGTCGACGATCCAGAAAACGAAGACCTAGCCCAGATTGCAATTGGCGAGGCAGGATTGATGAATGTCACTGGGTTCAGGTGAGGTCGGCATGGAACTCAGACGTTTTGCCCTAGGTACGCGGCTGAGAGGCAAGCAATACATTCATATTATGAAACAACACTCCTCTCTATCACATACGACCATACCCAGTGGAAAATACGGGATCCCGTCCGCTCTCCCATAGTCAAGCCGCTGAGGGGCTGATTAGTAGTTGGGTCGGTGACGACCAGCGAATACCGGCTGTTGTATGTTTTGGTGTGTTCTTTTTGCTGTTTTTGTTCTTCGCTCTTCTGCCTTTGCAGAAGGTTCTTGATTGTTAGTAGACGTGGATGGGTGATACATGTCTCGGCGTGCGAATTGGGTGTGCATGCCGAACGTAAACGATCACAATCGGGGCTGATGCCCCTCTTAGTTCCTGGTGAGACCGTATGAAACAGCCAGGTCAACATTGAACTGAAACGATGAGTCGTGATGAGCCTTGACCAAACCGTCGTCGCCTGTTTGTGCTGTTGAAGAAGCTTGTCATCTAAAGTTAAAAGACAGCGGGATCTTGGTCAAGGAGGGGTATCCTAATTGACATACTTATGGCGGGACTTTCTTGCGGCACTCCGTGTGACGCAAGTCTCCACGTCTTTTTGTCGATCAAGCGGCTTGAATGACTAAGCGTTCTTTGTCTCCTCGGTGAGGCAGCTGTTGACTGAGCGCGACCAACGACCCAATGTGCCCTGACAAAGACCAACTATTCTTCTCTCTTTCTTCTCCGTTCGCGATGTAGCTCAGCATGTCCTCTTCGCCCCCCTACACGTACATACAATGCCCCTGTTCCAACGAAGAGCCAGCCGAGGGCAGCGACGCGTCCTCCCCAGAAGGCGACTCGTTCCACGACGCGGAGCGCACTTTTGATCCACGAGCCCCGCGGTCCAACTACAGCCTTTATCTGTTGGAATACCTGCTCTACTGCGAAGAGTGCCAGCAGATCCGCTGCCCGAGATGCGTCGATGAGGAGATTGTGACCTACTACTGCCCCAATTGCTTGTTCGAAGTGGCGAGCAGCAATTTGAGGAGCGACGGCAACCGGTACGTGCCAGGTGCCGCGGCTGGTTACATCTTTGCTCAGCTACCTAACTATTCACAGCTGCACCCGCAACTGTTACCAGTGCCCTATATGCTCGGGACCTGTCCAAGTCGGCGAAGTCCAGGCTGAACCCGAAACGAACCTCCTCTCCGCCGACAATGCCACCGCTGCGCCGCACGGGCCTTATGCCCTCTTCTGCCAGTACTGCAGTTGGGTATCGAGTGAGATTGGCCTCGAATTTGAACGCGCGAGCGGCATACCCAGCCAGCTTGCGAAGATGAAGAATGGCGGCATCCCCAAAATCACGGCCAAGGAGCTCAAAGAGAGGCGCAAGGAGGAACCCGACATGCCGCCACTTGAAGACGAGCTGGTCGATGCGGAGCTACAGTACAGCGCCTTGAAGACTTTTTACCAGTCGCAGATCAATGGGCCGAGCAATGGCCTGCCTGGAGGGTTGAGCCTTGGTGATGGCCACAACTTCTCCTCACCCGCAGCGTTGACGCGCATGATGAGCATGTGGCAGCCTGGCGGCCGCGGGGCGCAAGGCAAGACAGCCGGGCCGCCTGACATGTTCCCCGAAGCCACCGATACGGATAAAGGCCTCAAGCTCGCACAGCTCGACGAATCCGCCAAAGTGCAGAAGCTGTTGGATGGTGGGTGGGACGAGACGGTGTCCAAGGACCAGCTCCTCTCGCAGTTGGAGCACGCCCATTTCCAGGATGAGCTGCGCCCGCTGCAGTGCGTCCTACGGACAAAGAGGTCGAGGCGATGTGCTGTCTGCCGACACATCATCTCGAAACCGGAGAACAAGGTGGGATCAACCCGCTTCAAGATCAAGCTAGTGGCCAAGTCCTACATACCAAGCATAACGATCCGTCCTCTGGAGCCACTAGCGCCCCCTGTGCCTGTAGGCATGCGTCCACAACAACCGCAGGAGCCGCCTCTGAAGCCCCTACAACCATACCAGTACATCTTGACGTTCAAAAATCCGCTCTTCGAGAAGCTCAAGGTATCACTGGCTACGCCGAATAATACCCCCGGGCGCTTCTCGAGCAAAGTTGCGTTGCTGTGCCCACAATTCGACATTGACCCTGTCAAAGACATGTGGGAAGACGCACTGGACGGCGATGACCGTTCGAGGACTGAGGAGACGGGGCAGGCTGAGGCCGGCAAGATCTACAAGAGGGGCCGAAACTGGGTGTCTATCATCCTGGAGGTCATCCCTCCACTGCTCACTGTGGACAGTCTGCGGCCGCATACGGCGTCGGGGGAGCCGACCGACAGATCGCCTCTCCGGGAAGACGAAAAGATTCTGGAGATCCCCATGTTTGTACGCATGGAGTGGGAGCCAGAGGCACAACACGATGTTGGAGACTCTGTTGGCAAGGACAGAAACGAAGGGCAGAAGCGGGAGTTGGCATATTGGTGCGTGCTTGGCGTAGGACAGATCAGTCACGAGTGATATTTTCGTTCCTATAGGCAGCAGCGACAAATGATACCCAGGATCAAGATGCAATGGAGACCCAGCGGAGTGATTCGTGCCAGATCATATGGCAGCTTGTGTCATTACAAAGCTACCTCTCTCTCTCAAAAGACGCCATGCCCTTTTTGATAAACCGGTTTGATGCTAGAAAAATCACTCCCCGAACCCCATTGGATATAATCCCCCATAGTTACCGACGAGACATTTAAAAGTCGGTGGCCTGGCTCTGAGGGAACTCAAAGTTGACAGCACGGCCTGTGAGGCGGCGGTAAACCTCAGAGTAGGTGTCAAGGCGGTAGTCAACACCACCACGCTCCTTCTCGTCGAGGATGACCTTGAGGAGCTTGCTGCCGTCCTCCTTGGTGCGGACGCGCTTGCCGACAATCTCGACTGGGTAGGTGAGATCGGCGAGGATGGCGTCGTGGACGGCAGTGAGGGTGCGCGAACGGGGACGCTTCTGCTTCTGGGTGTTGCGGCTGCGGGCCGAGCGCTTGGGGCGGGGCAAGATGCGGCGCGAAGCGAGGATGAGGACGTGGCGGTCGGAGAACTTCTTCTCGAGCTCACGAGTCAAGCTGTCCGCGTGTTAGAGGGTGTTGGCCTTGAAGAGAACCTTTAGGTGTACTTACCGCTGCTGGACGCGGTGGAAACCGGCCAGGGAGGGGACGGGGACAAAGATGACAACAGCCTTCTTGCCGTGGCCGACCTCGATCTATTGTAGACCACAAGTCAGCATGCGAGCTCCAGGACTAAGCCTTGGACCGCTTCCCGTCCTGTTCCTCAGAAGTCAATGTGTACACTGGCAGTGGCGTGCGACCGCACGAAACCCCCCCGGTGCAGGTATTCTTTTTTCAACGCGCGGGTCGAAGAGGGGCGCACAGGGGGAGATCCGTCGAGTCGCTCGCAAAAGCCATTGATTGTCCTCTTTGGAAACAGGATCTCGAGAGAGTGGTGTTGGGGGTAGAAGAGTTCGGCTTCAGTGTTGGGTTTCATTCATACCTCACGGGCGGAGACGAACTGCAGAGGGCGCAGGGCGACCTTGAGGTCGGCGGTGTTGGTCTCGAGGTCGAACAGAGCCTGAGCAATGCTCTGCTCGAGCTCAGAGGGGTTCTGCCTCGAGGGGCTGTTGGGCGCGATCTTGTTGAGGGCCTGGCCGGACATCTTGACTGATTTCGATGGGTGGTTGTCGGTGAGTAGAGATTCGCGATGCCAGTGTCCGCAAGTTTTGGCGGGCAATTGCGAGTTTCGATTTGGCGCCTGGGGTTTTCGTGCCCTGAATGTGGGCCTGTGCGAGCGGCGGGACCAGGTCACATGAGTTGGAAGATCCCAGCGTGACGCTGAGTCATCCGAGGACGAGTGCACGAAAGGTACGTACCTTTTATGAGGTCTCAGCGTTGTTGGACTTCGCGAAGAGAGTCTCCTACCCGTAAGGTACCACGCTCGCCAGTGTCATTTAGAGAATGCAGTGACTGCGCTCCTTGGCCTGATTGTATTGGGTCGTTGTGCGTTCTTGAAAAATTCGCCTCTCGGTACCGAGTGTTACTAATCTTGGCATCTTCGAAGCTCATCACACATGTCCAAATCATAAACGCCCGTCTCTAGATCGCGAGGATGCTGGCATGGCCGGTGATATGTCATTGAGCTCATAATCAAATGAGCTACCTTCCGACGTAATTTCAAGACGGCCTTCATTCTTTCAACGCGTCGGGAACTTACACACGGACCTCGTGGCACCTGAGAGTAACTCAAATGAAAACATGAGCCAAGAGTTTATATTGCAATGCGAAAAGCCGAGGATAGGGTACCGCCAACAAGAGACAGGGAATGAGTGATTCCAAACGAAAAAACTCATATATCTCTAGACTGGCCACCACATACACCGATCTTTATGGACATTATCCTCTGGTCTGAAAAAGGGATCTAGTCGAAGCCCAACTATAGGGTAGGGGGGCGCCCTCGGAGAGAGAGCTCGTCAGCCCCGTGAGCTGCCGTGCCAGCATCACCAGGTGGGGTCCAAGGCGTCGTGCAGCGGGCCCACCTCCGTGGTGATCGATACATTCCTCTCCAGCTCTGATGGTCAATTAGACCATTGCCGAGACATACAGACATCACCATGCAATCAGGCATCTCAGGTACAGATCGACGGACCCATAGGGCAACACCAAGCTGACTTACGCAGCGTCCGAGGAGCTGCAAGCTCAATTCAGCTCCTTGCTGGAGAGCCCTTCGACGTTCGGCCTCCTCGTCACCATTGACAAGGAACAGCTCCTCCCCGTCGAGACCCTCGCAGCCAAGGGCTCATCGTTCAATGAGAATCTCTCCGCGCTGCAACCACACATCAAGCCCGATGCGGCGCTGTACGCCATCCTGCGCCGCCACGACGATGCCCCCCACCTGATCGCCGTGACGTATGTCCCCGACTCGGCGCCTGTGCGCCAGAAGATGCTGTTCGCCTCGACGCGTCTCACTCTGGTCAGGGAGCTTGGCACGGAGCATTTCCGCGAGAGCATCTTCACGACCGAGGCGAGAGAGCTGACCGAGAGCGGGTTCAAGAGCCATGAGGACCACACCAAGCTCGCGGCGCCGTTGACGGAGGAGGAGCGAACCTTGAGTGAGGTCAAGAGGGCGGAGCAGGAAGCTGGCTCGGGCACCGGCCAGAGAGAGATTCATCTCAGCAAGAATCTCAACATGCCGGTGGAGGAGGACGCGCTCGCTGCGATGCAGGAGGTCGGCCAAGAGGGTGGCCGCGTTGTGGTGATGCTGGTAAACTAGCTAGCCCTGCCCACCTCTTCACCATGGACGGCGACTGACAATGGCAGAAAATCAACACAGACACTGAGATCATCGAGCTCGTGCCCGAATCACCGTCGCCGACTACCATCCCCGAGCTCGTCCAGGTCATCTCGACGACCGAGCCGCGTTTTACGTTCTTCCGCTTCCAGCACACGCACAACGGGGCCGAACAGAGCCCGGTCCTCTTCTTCTACACGTGCCCCGCTAGCGCGGGCAAGTCGATCAAGAGCCGCATGCTCTACCCGCTCATGAAGCGCGCCGTTGTCACTGTCGCGGAGCAAGAGGCTGGTCTGAAGCTGGAGAAACGCTTCGAGTTTGAGGACACGGGCGAGATCACGGAGCAGGGCGTCATGGAAGACCTGCATCCAAAAACGACATCGCGACAGGGGTTCAGCCGGCCGAAGCGTCCCGGCCGGTGAGCTTGTTTGTTTTGCTATTTCGACACATTGACTTGAAGCAGCGAGCGCGATGGATGCAAGAACATGACAAGTAAATTCATTTAGACGATACAAAAGTGCTGGTATCACAGCATTGCATGCACAATATGCCGCCGCCCGCTTTGCCCTTTTCATTGTCCCATCCGCCGACCCCCTTTGCTCTTCTGCAAGGACATGCCTTTACACCGTCGCCTCGGCGTCTTCCTTCACTTGGACTACACGCGCAGATACATGTTAGAACGTCCCACACCACACACCACACACCTACGCAGCAGGCTCCAGCACTGGCTCTGTGAGCAGTCTGTTCCACCTCTACTCCTCGTACTTGCCTCCGGTAAAAGCGAGGTTGCTCCTCTCCAGCTTGTCCTTGAGATATTCATAGACGGTAAACGTCACAGCCTGACCCGGCGCGACACGCATGATGCGCGGTGTGATGCCCTTGTAGAAGGCGTGGAATCCTTCTTGTCTGGGGAATAATTGTTAGTGACATGTGTCTCACATGACGGCGCACAAAACTCACTTGAACATGTCGGCGGCAATCCTCGTTATCCTTGTCCACGCGCTCGTTCCAAACTCCGCCGGTGCCTTTTGCAGCCTGGTCTTGATGGTATCAATGGGCGCGTTGCTCAGCGGGCCCATGGCACCGCTCACCAGACCGATCATGGTGGTCTGCCAGCTGGGCAGGTTCTTGCCCTCGTATTGCGGCTGCCACACCTTGAGCCAATCCTTGAAGTACGAATAGGCGGTAAAGTTGACGGCCTGGTTCGAACCCTGGCGCAGGGCCGTCAGGCTGACACCGCGGTACAGCGCGCCGAGCCCTTCCTCGCGCACGACGGTGTACAGCGCGTGCGCGGCATTGCGGTACTTGGGGACGTCCAATGGGTCGGCCATGGAGTGGTGCTGCGCCTGCAGCCGGATCTTGATGACCTCCATGGGTGTCACCACGGCGACGGCCTCTGTGACACCGGCCGCCAAGCCCGCGAGGAAGGTCGCCCGACCGGACACGATGCCTGTCTTCTTGTCCGCGAGGGACTGCTTGTAGGCCTCAAAGGAGGTGAAGCGGATGGCCATCTTGGGCACGATGCCTGTGAGAACGGCACCGAGACCCTTGTATAGACCGAGGGGCGTCTCCTTCTTGATGATCTCGGAGCCTGTCTTGAGGAAGCCTCGTTTCGGGGCGCCGGGTTGACGTGCGCGGCGAGAGAGCTGCATGCGTACTTTGATCGTGTCGAGGGGGTGGCAGGCCAGCGCCTCCATCATACCGGCGCCTCCTCCGGCTGTTTTACGTGTGAGACAAAGTGGACGGGCAGGAGCAATGGGGAGAAGACCATTGGGACGTACCGATGAGGTTGACGGCGGCCGTGGGAGGCTGCTTTTTGCCATCGGTTGTCCGCGGCATGGTGAGCTGGCTGTGAGGGCGCGACGAGGTGAGGAGTGAGGAGGGTGCGCGCTCGTTCAGAGAAGGGCAGTGAGAGCCGGAAAGCAAAGTTAAGATGGCAGTGAGAGTGTCAAGCCACTGAGCGCGTGCCCACAAGATATACAATTAGTAGTAGACGTATGAATCACTCACAGTCCCGAACAAGGAGCAAGCAAGCAGCGAACGAACGGGTTCTTTCGGAAAGATGGATCGCTGGACGCTGCACGTCAATGTATGTAGATCGATGGGAGCTCCAGTCTCCAAGAGGTGCGGCGTGTGTGGCAGCCAGCTCCAAGGTCCAGGGTCGGTCTGGCTGGTCTCAGGGCGTCTCGGTTGCGGTGCCTCGAATTGGTCGGAATTTGCATATGATAGCCGCCGTAGGTCACTTGGTCCGCACAAAACGCCACAAAAGGAAGTCTAGTCTGGGGAGGGATGGCGAGGGAGTACAGTTGAGTCTACACATATTGTCCTTTATCTTCATCCATCTCGTCAAGTACTATTACCGTGGCTTGCGTCCATGGTGGCTCCTACGTATCCGCGGTAGTCTACCAAAATGTCCGAGTCCCAGCTCCAGTCCCGCGGCTGTCCTGCTCGCACGCGTAGTATACTTCTGGGTGCCGTCACGCACCTACATGTACTGGACAGACTGACGTTAGCAGGGACGGGACTGGACTGTCACTGGACACCGGCCGGACGGAAGAGGCGGGGCAGATGGGGGACTTCGCTTGATGGTGGAGGAGCCTGTGCCGAACTCTGCAGAGGAATCTCAGATCTACTCACTTTTTTAAAGTCCTGCACCCTTCCCACAGATCTCCAATTGCTACAAGCTGTCTGTCCAAATAATCAATTAAGCTTGCCATGATGCTGTTGTTGGCCACAGCCTACGAACGTGCATCCGTGGTATGACGTAGGTCGACAACGTCCTGCCCATAGCCGACCCCAAGCCGATCAGCTTGTGAATATGCGGGGAAAGCAGGCTGTGATCAGCCTCTGTTCCCCAAAACGGACACAAGTTGGAGATCGGTCAGTGGCTCATGACTGCTCGGACTCCAGGGCCGAGACAAAGTTCGGCCAGCGTCGTCTTGCCGGTAGCAGCCGAGGTCCAGACTCCAGACCCCAGCGCTGGAGTTGGTTAGTCTGAACTGAAACACCACCACCAGCCGGCAACTGTGACAGGCGGCTGCGACTTCGGTGAGGGATGCCCTATGTATGAGTCAGCCGCTTTAACCTCATCAAGTCGACTGTTTTCACGTGCTCTCCATTCCGCGTCCGGAATTTTGACGCCCGGACGCTCCTTCCACTCTAGTCCGACTCCCTCCCTTTCGCTAATTTTCCCAGATTCCGGCCCCGCCTTCGCCGGCAATCTTCCCGGACTCGGATCCGGATTACGAGGATCCACCCCGATCATCTGCACCGCACCACTGTGCTATCAGGCACAAAAGCCCGCATGCAAAGGTCGGCACATATCTCTGGATGACCTCTCGTTCTGGGTGGATTCAATATTGAAGCGATTTTGAAGATATGAACATAAGGGCTCGGGATTAACCCAATCCTTACGCATGATCATGTTTCTACGCTGATCTTCGCCAAATCAGGAAATACCCGATGCTTCCAAGCAGCGAGTACGTGGCATCCGGCAAGGGCATCTTCGCGGGTTGGAACTATGCAAAGGGGCCATCGGCACAAATGGATGACTGGATACCAGTGATAGGCCTGAAATATCCACCACTCTTGGACCCAATGTCCCAGGACTCGCTCTTATAACCCACCGTCGCCGTGATTGCGGTCGTTTATGATGCACTCGACAGCCTTTTCCCAAAGACGTGCTGATCTCAAATCAGACAGTGGTCGCAGCTCTCTCCCCTGGTCCCTGCCCATCGTCCGGGAATACGTGCTGGCTTTCAGCAGACTGCATATTCAAAAGTCATCCGCCAGGGGGCAGTCGGCAGTCGGCACTTCATGCATGTACTTCGCCGCTCGTACTGTTCGGAGTCTGCAGATAAGCTGACAGACCACTTTTTCCCCTCTGCTGATTGCGCGAGGCATCACCCAAGGCATATTTGCGGAGGTGTATATATATCTTGATGGACTGCATCCATGGTCCATCAAAGTTCTCTTTCTTCTATCCGTATAGCTACTTACGTACATAGACAGCGATGGAGTCCACCACCCGAATCTCAGACGTGTTGCGCGCCAACACCGGCCTCCTGGCCGCCGTGGTATTGTACACCATCGGATTCGTGAGTCAAGATCCAACCCCGTCGACACAGCCAACCAGACTAAAATCTGCCCCGGCTAGTTAATCTTTACGACACTAAGAAAACCAATCTCCAAAGTCCCGGGTCCTTGGTACTCCAGATGGACCTCTGTCGTCGTCACGTACCACTGGCTCAAGGGCAACAAGGCGTACTACGTCCATGATCTCCACGCCACATACGGTAACATCATCCCTCCGTGCCACGCGTACATGTCGCTCACACATGTCCAGGCCCAATTGTCCGCGTCAGCCCTAATGAAGTCAGCGTCTCGACCGTGGAAGGCGTCAAAACAATTTACAACAGCAGAGAAACGTTTGTCAAGTCTCGCTTCTATCAGGACGTCACCGTCAGCGACAACGAGACGATCTTCAGCACGTCGGACATTGCATTCAACCGACGCCATCGAAGACTCTTGGGCTCACCCATGATGGAGGCCAACATTAAATCGTTTGAGCCGACCGTTGTGAGCCTGGTCAATCTGACAATGAAGAGGATCGACCAAGAGATGGATGAGCGTGGGGCTGCGGACCTGCTTAAGTGGTGGACGTTTCTCTCGACCGATGTCATCGGGGAGCTCACCTTTGGTGAATCGTTTCGGACTCTGCAACAGGGCAAGGTCAGTACACTTCACGTGCTGAAAGATCATCCGGAGGGCGATGCTAACACTGACCATCATACAGCCCTCGATGTATACCAACGACCTGAAAAACGTCGCTCAACTAGGCGGCGTTAGAGCCACCTTTCCGACTTTGATCCCGTTGACCAAAATCCTACCCATCGGTTCGTTTGAGCGAGCCCGCCAGGCCTCGAGGAACATTGACACCTATATCTCTGATTCCCTCTCGCGCTACCAACGTCTCATCGACTCGGACCCCTCTCGCGCCGCGCACACCCTCTTCACAAAGATGAACAAGGCCAAGGACGACGACAAGCTCCCCTTCAACGAGCTCTGCGGTGCTGCGCAGACCTACATCATCGCCGGCACGGACACGACGGCCATCACCATGACATACCTCACGTGGGCCGTCTGCCGGCGGCCCTCCATTCAGGCCAAGCTCGTGGAAGAACTGCGCACCCTCCCCGTCCATTTTGCAGATGTGCACCTTCGCGAGCTGCCGTATCTCCAATGCGTCATTGAGGAGACCTTGAGGCTGTACGCAGCAGTACCGGGCGGCTTGCCGCGAATTGTGCCCCCCGGCGGTGCTGAACTTGTCGGGCACCATCTAGCACAAGGGACTGTCGTGTCCGGACAGGCGTATACCCTTCATCGGGACAGCACCATCTTTCCCCGCCCTCTTGAATTCGACCCAGCGAGGTGGGAAAACCCCACCAAGGAGATGAAAGATGCCTTTTCGGCTTTTGGGCGCGGACCAAGAGCTTGCCTTGGACTCAACCTGGGGTGGATGGAGCTTCGCATCGCTACGGCCAAGTTCTTCCTCTCCTTTCCCGATGCCACTGTGTCTGAGAAGAAGGGCATGACGGATGAGAACATGCACGCCAAAATGTTCTTTCTTGTCAAGCCTAGTGGCGGCCAGTGTCTGGTGGAGAGGTGAGACGGGGCATATAGTGATATCATTTCTCGGACGTAGCAAAATCACAGTCCTTACACAACCATATAGCCCATCAGGCTCGACAAGTGGTTTTCTCAATATCAGCTTGATCATCTTCCTGATATACAGGACCAGTGCGAGTGCTTGGGTTGAGGAAGCCAACTGATCCAGCGTGGTAATCAGTATTCAATACCTCACTACCGACAGTCTTTCAAAAGTCAAGCCTTCTGGCTCTTGGGTGGTCCAAGCGCACTGCGTTTGAGACCTCCCACATCCATGACAACCTTCTGCACCACAACACCCGGCTCAAGCAGCCACAGCGAGAGTTTGTGGGCGCCAGCTGGCACTTTCAGCGTCGAGTACGAGGTCCAACCACCAGCCACTGTCGCCTCGTTCCATCCATGTGGGAGGCTGCCCATAGCCTCGTCGGGGATGGGTTGCACCTCAACTGGGCTGCCCCCTTCGAGCGCGTGAGCGTACTTCAAGGGGAGACTGGGATCGTGGTTCAGCGACCCGCCTAGGTAGACGACCAACTGAGCCTCGGTCTGGTCCGTGAAGGAGTAGAAGGAGTACGTCAGCTTTGGTGTGTCCTCTGGCGTGCGCCCTGGATGCGTCACAGGCCATAGCTTCAGCCCAGACAAGGTGCGGCCATAGTCGGGAATCGTGATGTACGAGAGGCCGTTCTTCTCCTCGGCGCTGCTGTAATGTTCCGCCTCCCAGGACACAACGCCGCCGGATTCCACGTAGCCCTCGAACTCATCTGGGACGGAGTTCTTGTTGACTGGCAATAATGCTACCACAGCAGGGCCTTTGCAGACATCGGTTCTCTTGACGCGGAGGGCGACCCAGCTGATTCCAGGCGGCGCCTCTTGGCAGTCAACCGATATCCCACTGCGGCTATCCGAACTGGAACCGGGAGCTTCAAGTCTGCCCTCAGCGTTGGTGACAAAGACGTAGGATACATTGGAAGAAATATGATAGGCAAATGTGCCGTTGTTGCGAGTGAAGATGTCCACGTACCGCTTTTCCGTCGGCGGCATGTATGGTTCGACAGGCAGCAGTGCGGGCAATGGGGCGCCGGGTGCCGAGGCGGTGCTCCCTTGGACGCTCACCCCCATGATCTCATCATCGGTGGTATTGCTTTCGTCCAGGTAGATCAGATCTGGCATGGCCTTGGCTGGCGGATCCTGCCAGTAGGTGTAGCCAATGTGAACCTGATTGACAAAGTGATCCCATTTGCCGCCGTTTAGTGAGTGGTACTTTTCCTCAATGACTTGATCTTGAGCGAAGAGGGCCTGCACGTCGTTTGCCATTGTATTTGTGCTGGTTCGTCCTTGTTGAGCGTACCATGCGTTGAAGGCATGCTTGTTGTAGAGGTCGACCACCGTTTTGCCGGCTTCGACTGGGTGCATGATCAACTGATAATAAGCAACTTTTGTCGCCTCGTCAAGGGAGTCGTACGTGCTCTCTGTCAATGCGAGGAGATGATGTAGATACCTGCTCCACCAATGCGGTCTGTCTCGTTGGCTAAAGGAAGTGGCTGGATATCGCCCGAGTTGTCGTCTGTCCAGAGGAGGATAACGTTGTCGGGCGTCTTCATGCCGGCTTGGTAGTATTTTCCGACTTCCAGTCACAAACTGTTAGCAGGACGAGGCGTCGCCAGAGCGTCTGTGCGCTTCTCACCTTACATAAGACCCAAGTCTGAGGAACGTCTCCCGCGTTTTCTAGTCCCAGTTTCTCTTTCAAGATTGATTGCTGGACTCGAATGATTTTTTCGAGAGCATCCGCAGTCAAGGTTGGTGACTCGGCGTCTCCCTCACCTCGCATTCCTAGCGTGTAGATCGTGTCCCAGTTCTTTGCGCGCTCCACTCCCTCCTCAAAACATTGTGTAATATTATCGCGGTTTCGAGTCCAATCCCAAAGTCCGGCCATGAACCAATTTTGCTCCTTTTCAGCTCGCGCCATGGGATCGTGATGGCTGGTACCGATGAAAACACCAAATCATCGGCAATGTGACCGTTCTCAATATCGTCGACGTAGAACATGCTAGACCACATGGCGGGCCAGATGTAGTTCCCCTTGAGGCGAAGACAGAGCTCAAACACAAGCTTGTAGAACTCCCCAGTGAAGGAGGATCCATACTCGCTTTTGGTAAACTTCCCGTTAGCCCAGCCAGTCAGGGCCGGCGATTCGTCGTTGATGAAGAAGCCGCGGTATTTGACAGACGGAGAGCCCTGCACCTTGGGCCCTTTGCGCACCCAGATATCGCTCTTTGTTTTCACCGGCACATCTGCCCACCAGTACCAAGGGGAGACACCCATCTACTCAGAAATATCGTAGAGCCCATAAGAAACACCGCGCTGGTCGCTGCCAGCAACGACCAAGGCCCAAGGCACGTCACTGAATGGTGCTTCAACAAGAACGGAGGTATATGCTTCCCAAACCCCTCTCACCCCATCAACGTCGATCTTGTGGTCCGTGATAAGGCTGTCGATGAGATGGAGTGACCAATGGAGCCTGCAATGATGACAGATCCGTCGGACCACTGGACGGTGTCTGGGGACTCAACCAAGCTCAGTGTGCCATTTTTGCCAACCACACGTCCAAAGTCGTCGGCGAGGTCTTGTGCGGTGCGTTGCACGCCCCTGAAATCATCGGTATCGACATAGATATGGGGTTAGGTATCCTCGGAGGCAAGTTGGTAAGGGCTCACTCCCTGCGTGAAGGCCAGCAGAGGCTCGTGGGCTAAAGTCAGCCCCAGCAAGTCTAAGACCAGCGTTCTGAAGAGGACTGAATGGATCCTCATTGCGTCGAAAAGGCTTTGAGACCGGATCTCAACTTCTAGATTCAGACTTGAATTAATATGCCAATATCCCAGTCACTGAAGTTTTGGGGGGAGCATGATGGACTCGAGATTGGCTCTCTTTTGTAGCTGCCGAACCATGAGTCTCGAACGAAAAACTAGAACACTACCTGACGGTTATTCCGTGTTCAATTCCTTGGGCATTGTTATCCATTGCAGCAAACGCGGGGTTTCGAAGCAGAAAGACCGGGGGTGAGGGGATTGGGATCGTTAGAGTTGGCACGGCGAAGCGATCAAGCCAGCGAATTGTGAATTTGATAGTTGTAGGCTAAATTTCCCGAGGCGGACAACTAACGTAATGTCCGATGCGGCTTTCAGGCTATAGTGCTGCATGTAGGCTAAGATGTGCAAGCTACATATACATGCAGCTCAAACACCTCCTACATATATCCTCTGCCGGGACATCTAGTACCGAAGGACCAGATAGCCAAGGCATGGAGAAAAGAGAGTAGGTCGGAGTAACTCCTCAATCGTCCATGGTCTCGAGGAACTGGCAAAAAGCTGGTTTGGGCAAACCACGGCGTCTGTGTTGTTGATTTCGTCTTCCACGTAATAGCTTGTCCTTGCCTACAGTCCAATTATATAACCATGATATGTTTAAGCCTCTGTCTAACCTCAAGTAGGAGCCAATCATCTTTGGTCTCCGTTTATACCTAAGAAAACTACGTCAAGGCTCCCGACTGGTCCAGCCAGTAGAACCCTATCCCACCCTCCATACGTGCACTCAGCGAAGCATTCCAAGTTCCAATAGGAATAGACCCGTGCCTGATTGAAGAGAAGATTCAAAAACCCTATACAAAGGCCATGACCCTCACTAATAGTTGAATCTACATGTAGTCTCAGCCAATGTGACAAGATCTCCAGCCAATGTCCCAAAGCGTTTAGGCTGTCATTGACCCCCCGTGGAAGATGTATTTGTAGGGAATTGTTGCCGTAGATGGAACACATCATCACTCCTAAGATCTTTTCCAGGTCTATCGTCGCTATGGAGTTACCGAGGTTAATAAAATTGCCATCTTTGAATTCAGCTCATGGAAGGTTTTGAGCTGATATCCTCACTGCTGATGATGTTGAAAGCCGGAAAGACCGCCACTGCCCCAGTCTTGGTCACCTTCACGCCATCTATTCCTGGCCAGTGCTCCCTTTTGGGAGGAACTAAGACAAAAGGGCCTGCCGCAATCACGGAAAGGTCATCAACCGAGGCTATGCACCTGAGCACCACCCCCAACGACGGGCAGGCGCCAAAGTGAGAACATTGCTGGCACTCTGATACAGATTGTCCCTCTTTTGACGGGGAGATAGCCCAAGGAAATTCGAAGTCTCTGATGTCTCAATCGTCTCGAAGCCCCCAAATGGCTGCTTGGTTGATAGATTGTTTGTCAAGACCTGCGGCGTCGTCAGCGATAAGGAACTGGGTGGTAATGCCAAGCTACACTGGAACAAGTACAAGGGCCATTGTGGACTGGTGACGCTGTCCAGATTCCGGACATTCTTCCTCTCCTCCTCCGTGTCGACGACCTCGTACTGTGCGCCAAGGTATCCCAGCGACATGGACATCATGTAGTGGTAGTCAATGTGGGGTGAGTATACGTACAGTACTTCACGAGCAGAATAGTAGATGTTGAAGGTATCAGAAGTATTACAGTATTCAGGGCTATACGACGATCCCAATTCTTGCAATCGCACTGACAGAATGTCTATAACATCCACTCCGGAACACACAAAGACCATGCCAAAAAATCCGTGCACCATGGTATCTTGCCAAAAGAAGAAAAGCTGAAAACACCTGGCAGGCAATGTAGCCAATAAATAAATCCAAAAACGCCGTTCCATGACTTATCCCGTCGTTGCTCATTATGAGGGTGTGCCCCTTTCCTCCACCTTCTCTCCCTCGAAACTGTACAGTCGAACCTCGCCGTCCTCGCTGCCGCTCGCCATGCGACTATCACTCAGCCCAACGCAGGTAACGGGACCGGCATGGCCCGTGAAGGATCTCTCGCACAGGCCTGATCTGGGCTCCCAGATCTTCGTCATCGAATCGTTCGCACCAGTGACCACGCGCAGGGTGTCGCCGACAAGACCCCAAATGCCTTCGACGTGACCGAACATGGACCGTATGAACTTGCCGCTGGCCGTGTCCCACAGACGGATGGTGTTGTCCAGCCCACCCGTGAGCATGTACCGCGGGGGCAGGGACCGTGTGTCGTCAGCAAAGCCGGAACCGTACGCGGTGCGGTCGTCGGCGGACGACTCCGGGACCGGGCTCACGCTGCGGCGGCTGTTCACGGAGCCTGTGTCGTTGTCATTGCTGAGGACCTCGTCAGGCTCAAAGTCGGGTGGCATGAGAAGCACTTGCTGAACCTGGCCAACGTGGCCTTTGAAGGTCTTGATGCAGGTTTGCGTGTTAAGATCCCAGATCTTGACCGTCAGATCGTCAGATGCGGAGAAGACAGTGTTCGACGCGGAGTCGATGCGCACGTGATTAACCCAGTCAGTGTGTCCTCGTAGACAAAATGTCTGCTTGGTATCGAAATTGAAGACCTTGACAGTTTTGTCGATGGAACCCGATGCCAGGAGGCTGCCTTCGAAATGAACGGACAACACGCCGTCGGTGTGACATTGAAGAGTGCTCAGGACCTCGCCGGTATGCCAATTCCAGATCTTGATTGTCTTGTCAAAGCTCCCGCTGATGAGCTTGCCCTCGTCGAATTGTAACGCCCTGACGGTCTGCGTGTGTCCGCGCAGTGTCTGCAGAACCTCTCCCGTCGCGATATTCCAGATCTTGATGGTCGCGTCGTACGAACCCGTGGCCAGTATGTTGCCATCGAACTGTAGACACGTGACACCATTCTCGTGACCCCTAAACGTTTTGATGCTACATCTCCCCGTCTTCCAGTTGTATCCCACCTTAAAGCGATCCCGGTAGACGTCTTTCCACGGCCTGAACTTGCGCTCCACGTCGAGCTGTGAGTTGCTCTTGCCACTGGCGTCAAGCTTGGGTCGCTTCGAAGGTGTGTAGTCGCCGCCGCCCATCGGTCTCTTATTCGAACCAGGTGACGGTGGTGATCGAGGCGCTTCGAGGATTTGAGGAGCCTCTGCAGGAGCGGTTTGTCTGTGGTGTGTGGCGTGGTGTCGATTCCAAGCGGCAAGCTTCTTCTTCTCGAGCAGAGGCAGACCCCATCCGCACTTTGTGCACTTGCGGTCAATGTGCTGCTCGCACATGTGATGCCAGACCATGTCATCGTCAGCGAGGTCACGCCATCGGCGGCTGACCTGTGCCGCTTTGCACAACGACACAGTGTCGAGGTATGTGAGGATTTTGTAGGACAGTTCGGGAGGCAGTGCGGCGAGGAAGTCGATTTTGAGTTGCTCGTGTACTTCGCGAGAGACAGTCGAAAGCTGTGGGAAGCAGCATTGGGTGATGATACCTTGGAGCATGAGCTCGCGGTGCTTGGCTGGCGCGGCGGAAAAGAGGGACCACACGTGGGTGATGGCCTGCTGATCGGCAGATGAGAGGCTGTTGAGATCCTGTGGTTGTTAGCACTGCGGTACGTCTTGGAAGACGGGACGGTCTCACCCGTTGAATGATGCCCATCTTGTTCTCGTCGGCGGCACGACGACACTTGGAGTCTGGCCGGTGTCGGTAACAGAACCTTGTGTTTGGATCTTTCTGAACGTTGTTGGTGGCCTTGCTATCGGTGGCGATGCTGTCCTCTGGTATTTGTTTCCCGATGGGCGCATAGATGCCAGGGATGTGTTCTTTGAGGAAGGGGCTGACGTGCTTGCCCACGAGGTCGGTGGGCATTCTGATGAGGCGCGACGGGTCGTCCTCTTGAGGCCTTTGCCTGTCGCAGTTCTTTTTGGATGGATGTGAGTTCATAGCTGGGCGGGCGAGGACCAGGGCAAGCCCCGATGCGCTTGGTGTCGGTGAGCGACGATGCCTGGTGTTATAAAAGAGACTGGTAGGGCGGGAGGCGGCAGCAGGTGATCATCAGCGCAATGCAGGCAAAGCAATGCGTACCTGGGCGCTGGCAGCTGGGATTCGTGATGTGCGGCGTTCCGAGTTCAAAAGCAAGCAAAGGTGATTCAGGATTGCGTGACCGGGGGATGGATTGCGAAGACTCGGGAGCTGCGATCGCGCGATGTTGCAAGGCTGAGAGGAATGCCAGGCTGGTAAAACGTTGAAGATACTGCTGCGATGGCGCGCTTTTGCAAAGTCGAAGTGTCGGTCGGTCAGGTCAGTGGGTGGGTTCGGTGGTACGTAAGGTCTGTCTGTACATGTACGTATCCGGAGGCCAGGGTTGTGTTGCTTGCTGTGCGTAGCTGCAAATCATGTTTGGACCAGCGGCTGTCGGGCCCCTCTTGCCTCACGAGTACCCACCAAGACTCCCCGCTATCCGGTTGCCCGTCGTGTCCTGTCCTGTCCTGTGTGAGAAGCACAGGAACCCACCCGCCCGCCAGGCACTACATGAAGCTGAGAGGCACAATAGTTTCGCCTCTTCTCCTACCGAGGACCCCTTGATGTATTCGAGATGATTCAAGCCCTTGCTCGACTACTTGTTAGTTCAGTTGCACAGACTCAAAGCCCAACGCCAGTCGGACATCGGGACCCACACCGACAACCCCGCCGGGCCGGCGCCTCACCCCTTCAAAGTTCAGCCCTTCTGCCAGTGCCAGTCGGTGACAAAAGAGTGGGACTCTCCGCAAATCCAGGAACCAGCGTGACTGCAAAGCGCAACCTCCCGGTCATTTCATACAATAGTGAGCGATGCGTGATCGATGGACAGTGGCCAGAAACAGCACGAGGTGTCTTGCCAAAATTTCCAGTGCTGCATCGTCCGTACTCGAGGTTCGAGCCTCTTCTCGAAGCGTCCTGAGCGCGAGAGGCCCCGATGGTGTGATTTGATGCATTTCTTGCGTCTCGTTTGTCATAGCGTTGGCACGCGACCGTCACACAATATTTCCTCAGAAAAAAAAAACCGGTAAACTTCTCAAGTCTCGGGCGTCGGTCCAGTCGCTTTCAACAATTCATTTCATCGATTAGTTTACCGGGGCCATGGGCATGCGGACTCAAGTTCGCCGCGGCAAGAGAACGTCGACTTCTTCCTCTCCATGTCGAGCTAGCACGACTTCAGACGGCAGTCGTCCGTCATTCGCCATCAGGCTCCAAATGTCGCCATCCCTCGCACGCCCGTCTGCAGGCCAGCGCACGTCGGCCAGACGAGTCAGGCTCAACATAACCAGCGTCCAGTCCTCAGACTGAGCCAGAATCACGCCGTGATAATTGAGGTCAACCGTCACCGTCCGCTCTGATGCAAAAGGCCCTGAGGAGACTCCGCTAAGCGGTATAAGCACTCTGGGGGCGGAGTCGGCAATGCACAGTACCTGCGGCTTGACGATGCGCCTGTGCAACGGGTCCACCCGCTGCAGTAGTATCACGAGAAGGGACCAGGGGTGCAGGGTGACTAGTTGTGCGGATGTAACGCTCTACACAGCAGTGAGTGTTTACACTCCATCGCGGAGCCCGTATAGCCGGAATTGTGCTTAGAATAGGCCTCTGCATCCTATTAAAGGTCACAACATCGTGTATGACCTGAGGTCATGTCGATTTGTCAAAGCAGGCGCAAAGTGTTGGCAAACCATTGACAAGCTTCATTTTACTGCAGGCTTCCTTTAGCAATCAAGAAGCAGCGCCTTGTACGACAACTTTGGAGCATAATTGGTCTTCCTAATCAGTTGCAATGATCTGATGCCAGTGTAAGTAGTGAGAGTTTGCCAAGTACAGCTGTGGGCCATCGTGAGACGAGTCAGTGACACTGGTCTTATGAAAATTGTTGTTGATCAATGTGGTTGGGCGGCTGTCTGGAGTCCGTAGTCCGGACACGCATCGTGCGTAGACCGCATGCACGATTATAGATCCTCACCCGTGAATGGTTTGAAGCACGGGATAGGTACTGTATACACCAAATTCGCTCTTCTCTCACTCATGTTCAGTCCTGCTTCCTTTCTCTCCTTTTGCCACAATTCGCCAGCCAATTCCCAAATTCAAACTCGCGACTAACAATACTAGATGCATCCAGGACGCCCACAGTGGTGGGGGTTAATTCAATGTCGATGGCTTCAGCCTCATTTGTGACCCTCGAAAATCAACGACGTCAGATGCATTCCAACCGCCCTCATCTCAACTAATGACCGTGCCTTGACGTTGCCAGCAGCTTTGCATCATACAAATCGGTCATGTATTCAAACCCTAGTCCTCTCCAGTCTTTGATCGAGCTACTGTCTCGGTGCCTGCCAAGTGGTGACGCATCCACCGGAGCGTCTCCTCCAGGCCCATCACTAACGACGATCGCCCACCATCGCACGCACCGCGAGGCTAATGAGACCTGTCAGATGAGATCTGTCGATCGGATCTAAAAGCAATTCAACGCCTTGCAGGACCCTTCAATGCAAAATGGGGTTGAGATGATTCATGACGACGGTCATCTCAGTAACAGTGTCGTCATGAGCCTCCATGACGCACGACGACCGTAACATTGAATCTGCGGCATATGGGTATAAGAAGTCTGTGAGATTCGACGTTGTACCAAGTTTGTCCGGTTCTTGGTTAATAACCAAATCAAATAACCAGAATCCCCGGCACTTCCGCACAAACACAAGCACTACGCACACAACGATCACAATGTCTGCTGAGAACATTCAGGACACTCCCGCTGGCAACTTCCAGGACAACTCTTACGTCTCTCGCCAAGGCAATAAGTCTGAACCTTTGCCTGTCCAGTCGGACGGTGACAAGGTCGAGGACCCTGTTGATGAAAACGTTGCCGACACGGACGCCCAACTTGGTTAGTTCCAACCGGACTTGAACGCGGAAGAACTAGAATTAATAACTGCTACAGAGCGCGATGAAAATGAAGCTATTGACAGGGGTAACGTTTTGAATGAGCGTACCCGCGGCGCTACTAAGCAAACCGGTACCTACCGTGAGCCTGGTGATGATGAGGGTCTTCCTGGTCCAGATGATGGTACAAGCTCAACTCGCCAAATTTCGAACCCTTAACAGATTCCCCCAGCCCAGAAAGTAATGTGAGGTTTTGGTGGCATCAGCTATCATTGATAAACCGGGGCATAGTCAGCTAGCATGTTTATTTCACCAATAGTCGTGCTATACATGAGCGTATGCACTTTTGTAACCCAACCTTTACTCATCAACGCATGCTCAGTCATTAACATCGCAAACCTAAAGGTCTTTATGTTCCAAAAGTGATATATATTTTTCCATGATTGGAGGAGAGAATGCTTGATCATGATCTGCAGTATATACCTGCCGCGCATCTGAGACATGTAATCACTTTCCTACACCATTCAGTTCATGTGTTTTCTACAAGTCCGCTATATGTTATTGACTTCCGTGACTGGAACACGGTATTACCCACAAGCTCAAATGAAAGATAAATTGCTTCAGTTCAGACCATCGGAGAATCGAAAAGTCACGGCAGGCAGACTCCTCCTGGTGAGAGATAACCAGCTCACGCCGGCATCATCAGTTGCCGCAGCCTCACGACATCGCCATGTCTCACTACCGCTCTGAAAGGGCGACCTTCCATACCAGAGCATGGCGGCTCAGCCTACTGCTGCACCGACTTTCCGGGCAGTCCAAAGGTTTGCTTCTCCTCGCTCATCCTCATTTTCGCTGCTGCCTAAAGAAAGCTCGGTCAACGATGCATAACTGCCTGCGTGCCTGATACCCATCCATGCACTGCACCCAATGAACAATATCATCCAGGCGGCCCCCGTGCACTACCCCACATCATCAGCCTCGAGCCTCGAGGTCTTCCGTGCGCACCGCAACTACAGCCTGAACAGCGATCACAGCCACCCGCCGGCGTATGACGAGGAGCGTGCACCACCTCGTTATGTTGATCCACTGACAGAGGCCGCTCTCGAGGGTGACAGGGGGGAGGATCGGAGGAAAAAGAGGAAGGCGCTCAGGGTTCGCTATGCAAAAATTGCGGGAAGCGCTCTGATTGTGGTCTTGGTGACCTTGCTTATTGCCGGGGTTGTGAGCAAGTTCCAGACTGTAAGGCAAGGACTGGGCCAGGACGATACCAAGGACAATGGCCGAGACGAGAAGGATCTGTAAGCGGACCTTGTGTGAGATGACGGGGTCAAGCAGCTAACGCGCGTAGACCTACGATGACTATTACGACAATGTCGACGGAAACTCCACTGCCAACTGAGACGGCTGTCCTCACTGATCCGTTGGAACCTTGGGATTCCTATCGAGGCCCCAAAGGTGCGCTCGATACATTGAAGGAGGTCTTGAACCGGCCGATGCAGCGATGGATGGATGACGATGACTTGATGAACCTTGGCGAACGCTGTGCTCTTGAAGTCAGAAGAAAGAGACCAGGGATCGATTCAGCTGCTATTGTCGCCGTACGGAGAGAGCCTATGGAGGCATTGTCGTGTCTATCATCGCGTGGGAGCGAGAACGGCTTCAAGACTCCCCTGATGGAGCTGACGTCACGGAGGTCCGATGGTAGACGAAATATAGAACCTAAAGAATGAGAATTGACGAATTGAAGTCTGTGTGACCTGAACTGGAGTTCACGACGATCATTGCCAAATGTTACGCCTGCAGTACGCCCCACAATTGCCCGCCCTCCATCGGATATCCGTCCGTCGAAAACTTCCATCTCCAACCCTCACAACCCCAAATCCTCACCGCGTTGCTGTCCATTCGCCAATTGAGCGATGCAACCATGGCAGACACTTCTAACCCTCCTACCACAGGTGATGCCAAGCGCAAGGAGCCGTCTGACGGAAACGGCGGCGAGAAGACTGAGTGGAAGAACCCCCGTCAGAGCGGCCACAAGCGCAGTCGCATGGGCAAGAGCAAGAACTTGGGTCGCGCAGAGTATGAGTAAGTTCAACCTTAGCATCCTCGTGCTTTCGTGTTCAAGTTGAAAGTTGCCAACGGCTGACGCCAGGTTATAGCAACAGTAGGCGCAGTCACAAGGACTACCACGACCGCAAACGCATAAAGACGACCAAGGATGGCGAAACGTTCGAGGAGGCTCCCAAGCCGAACCCCTTCTTCACCGAGGAAGAAATCGCCGCCGAGTCGAAACGGCCCAAGAGGAAGGTCGCCGTCATGGTGGGATACTCTGGATCCGGGTACAAGGGCATGCAGATCAATGGCGACGAGCCGACCATTGAGCGCGACCTGTTCCGCGCATTCATTCGTGCTGGGGCTATCTCCAAGGCCAATGCCAACGACCCACGGAAATCAAGTCTTGTGCGCTGCGCCAGGACGGACAAGGGTGTCCACGCAGCGGGCAACGTGATCTCCCTCAAGCTCATTGTGGAGGACGACGACATCAAGGAGAAAATCAACTCGCATCTTCCCGACCAAATTCGCGTGTGGGGCATCCAGAGGACAAACAATGCATTCAGCTGTTATCAGGGCTGCGACTCGAGATGGTATGAGTACTTGCTGCCCAGCTCGTGTTTGCTGCCCCCACACCCCAATACATGGCTGGCCAAGGAAATTGCGCGGTACGCTCAGGAGCGGGGCTACGAGGAGACTCTGGCCGAATTGAACTCAGACGTCGCAAGCTTCTGGAGTGATACCGAGGCCAACAACATCAAGCCGGTTCTTGACAGCCTGGATCCCCAGCTGAGGGTACAGGTCTTGGAACATCTCCACATTGACGATGCGCTGGTCGAGAGCGACAATGAGAAGGCCGAGAAGCACGATGAAGAGGTCAAGGACAAGAAGCTCGAGCCGCAGACAGGTATTGCTCTGCAGACCTTCTCCCCCAAGAAGAGGCAGCTTGGACCTTTGGACTTTGCCCTCAAGGACGTCAAGGCTGGCTACGTTGCAGCCAAGAGGCGGTACCGTGTCTCACAGGAGCGCATGCAGCGTCTGCAGGACATTCTGCACAAGTATGTCGGCACACACATCTTCCACAACTACACCGTTCAGAAGAATGCGCAGGATCCCAGCGCCAGGCGGCACATCAAGTCCTTTGAGCTCAACCCGAAACCCATCATCATTGGGAACACTGAGTGGCTGAGCCTCAAGGTCCACGGGCAGTCCTTTATGATGCACCAGATTCGCAAAATGGTCGGTCTGGCCACTCTCATGGTTCGCTGCGGCACCCCGCTCGAGCGTGTGGAGGAGAGCTACAAGGCACAGAAAATGGCGATTCCCAAGGCCCCTGGACTGGGCCTGCTTCTCGAGCGACCAGTGTTCGAGGGGTACAACCGCAAAGCTGTCGAGATTGAGCGCGAGACGATTGATTTCGGCAAGTACGAAGAGGAGCTGCTCGCGTTCAAGGAAAAGCATATATACCAACGCATTTTTGAGACAGAGGAGCAGGAGAACTTGTAAGTGTTTGAGCAAACCTCGTCATTGCGGTTGCGACATAGACTAAACTGGCCAGGTTCCATGCGTTCTACAATCAAATCGATCAGTTTAAGGCGAACCACTTCTTGTGGCTGACCGCTGGCGGTCTTGATGTGGCGAAGCTAGTTGGCGTCGCGCAAGCCGACGTGGACAAGCAGTTGGAAGGCGACGGCGGGGACGAGGACGAGGACCCGGAGAACGGTGAGGGTTAGACTTTGTATATCAATCAGAGCATAGAATTGAAGTATTTCACCCACAAGCCAACCCAACTCCCAACGCCATGACCAAATCCTGAAAGCCATTGAATCTTCTCATGCCTCTACCCCTTTGACTTCTTCGTCCTTTTTGAGCTCCCAGCTGCCGCCCATCGCCTCGGCTGTTTCTTTCGCCCTCCCACCTTCAATATCTCCGAGGAGCTCGCCGACCCTCTTCACATCGTCCCGCACGCGTTCCTCCATGCCCTGGCTCTCTCGTCCGCCGAGGGGCCCAAAGACCCACAGTTCCTTCATTCGTCGCGATAGGGTCAGCAGCTCCTTGATCGAAGAGTAGAGCGCATCAAACTCCATCTTGAGGGAGATGCCTGTGACGGCGATGGACGAAGGGTTGTCCGTGGCGGCATTGTGTATCTCCAGGTCGTCGGTGTCTCGTGTGGCTTGCAATGTAGTGAGGTTCAAAATGTTGCGATAGCGGGTGAGAACGTCGGCTATGAGACGGTCATGCGTATCTAGAACAATAGTGAGCAGATGAGTTGGGGAACAGATGCGATGTGAGCTCACCCATGAGATTGTCGTTGGCTTGCTTTCGATCCATGGTGGCAGGTCAGGACGTTCATGGGTCTGTACGCAGAGCCATTCGCATCGATAGTACTTTTACTTGACAGCTCTGAGAATGATTCAGAAGCATGGATATCCAAGATCGTGTACTGATGATCGGCGGCTTGAAAAGGAGAGGTGGTCGATCTTGAGCTGAGATTTGATGTTGGGTAAATGTGGGGGAGGGGCACACGGCAAGCAGCAGGCGCGCGGTTGCGGAGTAATTACCCGATAGCAATGTCCTGGTTCGCAAGCATGAGTACTCTCCTTGTGTCACAACCTACCAGTTAGTGATGAAGGATCGTGGTTGGCGATTGAGTAATAATTACAAGTGAGTCCATCATAGCAAACTACATTGTATGTGTCTATTGAAAGTTTGGAGCAGGTGTTGTGGTTTTGTGAGTCAGCAATCGAGGTGAGTTGAATGTTTGGAATGACCGTCCAAGAGAACGCCAGGCATATACCACCCATTAACCACCAAATGCCTTGATCAGCATCATATCGTGGCATGATAATCGTTTCGATTCTTCGTGCCACGATTTGATGCTGATGAATATTCCCGAAATCAAGAGTCTCATGCACACAGGTGGGCTCCTACATCCCAGGTACTCTGGTCGCGCTTATCGATAAGCCTGCCTGTTGCGCCGCGTCTTCCCTCCGGCCTTGGCATCTCCAGGTTTCCAACTTCCAGTGATGCGCCGTGGAACCCCTTTCCATCCGACTCACTCGACGTGTCCCGCGTCTTGAGCCTCGCGACGAGACGGCAGACGATTCCCTCTGCATCACTCCACCGCCGTCATGGCATCCTGGCGCGGCACTCGTCGGCGCCACATTGCTCTCGTCTTTCTCTTGGCGGCTGCATTCCTCTACTTCTTCCAACGACAACCCGCGAGCACCATGTACGATCACACCGGCCGACTCAAGCAAAAGCCCGGCTCGTCGGAGACGGAGATGGTCGTGGCAAGCATGAAGAAGGAGAACACGACGTGGCTGCAGAGCGCTGTGCCCGAGTGGAAGAAGAATATCTACGTCGTGGACGACCCAGGGGCGCAGCTGACAGTTCCCGTGAACAAGGGAAGGGAAGCTATGGTCTTCCTGACGTACATTATCGATCGATACGACACCCTGCCGGGCAATATCATCTTTCACCATGCCGAGAGATTCCAATGGCATAACGACAATCCCGACTACGATGCTCTGCCGCTGCTTGAGTCCTTCAAGCTTTCGCACCTGAAATCGGAGGGCTACGTCAATCTACGCTGCGTCTGGGTGCTCGGGTGTCCCGTGGAGATCAAACCCGTCAAGGACGAGTCGCCGCAAAGGGAGCATGAGCCAGTGACGGCCAAGCACGTATACAAACCTGCTTTTGAGGAGCTATTTCCAGGACAGCCGATGCCGGACGAGATTGGCGTGTCCTGCTGCTCGCAGTTTGCGGTCCGGCGAGAGGTCATTTGGAGGCGGCCAAAGGAGGAGTACGAGCGATACCGGGACTGGCTGGTCAACTCGCCTCTCGGGGATGACCTGAGCGGGCGAGTGTTAGAGTACTCATGGCACAGTAGGTTGAAAAGCTTTTCTAGCTAGATTGGACCATCACAGATGATGCTGACGACGTGCGCATAGTCATCTTTGGCAAAGAGGCCGTGCACTGTCCCGATGCGGGCACGTGCTACTGCAAGCTCTACGGCTTGTGCGATATGGAGTGCGAGAAGGACAAGTGCCAAGGCCAGTATCTCTTACCGCCCTTCTCTACACTGCCAGAGGGTTGGCCTAAACGTGGGTGGAAGGGCGAGGACCGAGGTTGGACAGGCGAGCTATGAGTTGGATTGAAATCTGTGCGGATACAACTTTTTTTGATATGGACAACCATTGCGGGTGGCGTTCAGGATTGGCAGCACATGAATCAAGTAGATTTGACCAAGAGACGGCGTCCAGTATGCGGCCACCCGTTGGAGGGAAGCTTGTTGCTCACGGCTGCTCGACTGCCAGGGAGTCTCTCACTCGCCGCGTGGCCCACCCTCGGCCAAAGTTGAAGCTTGATTTCGCAGCTTGTCCAGGCACTCCAGTGCACGTCCAACCGAGCTTGGCTGGATTCGCGACCAATCGGAGCAACACATGATCAGGACGTTCGAGAACATGGCTAAGTAATGCTGATCAGTGCGCAGAGAAATGAACTGGTCCATGTCCAAGGGGCTGATCGTGATGGTTTTATGCATGCATCTGTGTACAACAAGGCAGTGAACGAACGATTCCTCTCAACTTTGGAAGGCGTACAGTGTTGCAACGCTTCAAGGCAGGGGAGAAAATAAGCTTCGCATTATAACACTCGAATCTTGGGTACTGATTTGGTCCGTCTCCGCCTTCTGTGCCGTTCTGCGCATCTGCACACGCATAGTAGCCTGCGCTGCAGGCATCTCCAGGCTCTGGTAGCTCTCAAGACTCAACCTCGACATGTACGGAACATTCATCGACAATAATAGCTGTTGAGCCCCTGGGCGCAAGTTGAGATGAGCTGCAAGCCATTGAATTTCAGGAGCCCCGTCAGTATTACTGCGCCATGGACATTGAGCCAATATCTGGCAGCGACGCGGCCCCAGCCTGTAGCGGTGGAGCTGGAGGCAGCCAAGCGCTAACAATCGAAGGGGTGGCAGCGTCTCATCAACATTCCGACGCGTCTTGCTCCTGAGGCCCCTTGCGCGCGGTTTAATCCCTCCAATGGCGATCGTGACGATGTCAAAGTTGCTTTTGGGGATGGAGATGATAGTTCCTGGCGTCAGCCCATTATCATCGATCCAATTCCTTGCTAACCTGGTATGAAAGCATCTTGCTGCACCATGAGAAAATCACAATATCGCAGCTCAAGCCTTAGAATTTAGCACGGTCCGTGACGACCCCTGTTTCGCGGGAGCAGCCGATTCTAGAATTGTACGTAACATCCACCCATCCAGACACCAGTGGCTCAGCCCCTGCATGCCCAAAGCTTGACCTTCAGGGAATCGGGGCGCCACTGCCAGCCGCTAATTATTGTGAAAGTCTTGTTTCTCGTGGAAGTCTCCCACATCACGAGCCCAACCTGACAAGGCGAACTGACATTCCACGCGGGTCGTTGCTGGCTCCGACGAATGCAGACAATATCGGGAATCGGAAGAAGAGCAGAAGTAGGGCTGAAGGCGAGTCCGGACGCGTGCCAGCAAACACGCATCGAGTCAGAGAGTGACACATGGAGGCATGGATCATGTCGACATGCAGGTCTAACTTGCTGGCGCAGAGGATCCACGTAATATTCCCATTCTCCAAAGGCATCTACAAAGCCACAGCCTGCCCATACCTCTCGATGAGCTCTTGATCGTCCGATGCACAGTAGGTGCCTCCATTTGAGACAGAGAGCCTAGCTGTCAAAGAGGTCTCAGACACTGGTTGGCGATGAGGTCTTCCAAGCAGGACTCTTCTCGTTCAACGGCCTCATCATGAAACAGCAGCCTCCTGCGTCTGCAGAATTCGTCTCACAGCGTAAGTCATCGCACAACTGCCCCATTGGTGCAGCCACCACCCCTGGCACTTCGCGTCTGAAACCTGGGGTCCCGATTCGTTGTCTACGGAGGAAAAAAAGGCTTGAAATAGGTAAGTGGACTGAATTGGTGGCGCGCGCGGAAGGGGGAGGGATGCAGGTACCAGTCGAAAGCTCGGACGTGCAGGCTCATCAGGCCGTCTTTTTCTTCGGCTGTTGTTCATAAGAATTCATGGCCTCCTTCATTGTCGTTGCATGATCTGATCCTTTCTCCTTAATTATACTGCTCTTTTCTTGCCTTTCTTTCCTTCCACTTCTTCTACACGAGGCAACAGAACCACCTTTCCTTCCTTCCCTTGGGTTCCCAATCTTGTACTTGTATCCTTCTTGGTTCAGCATCTACTCTACAGTAACACAACACACGTACGAAGCACACACAATTCGGGCACTATGACGGAAGGAAGCTTTTCTTCTCATGGGACGACTCCCAATAGCTCCATCGGGCGGCAGGCCACCCGGACGAACACGGAAAAGACAGCCGTCATGACGGGCAACTTCGAAGCCCACAATGACGACGACGACCCTCGCTCCCCTGTGCGGCCTTCCATAGCCGCCAACCCTTTCTCGCGACGTGCCTCGCTGGATCTCGACGACTACTTTGTCGGGCCCCGCGACCTGTCCCGCCACTCCAAGTGGCCCTTGTTCATGCGCATGCACGGCAGCATCGTGCCCAAGATGATTGTACCCTTGCTGTTTGTGGGCGCGTGGGCCACCGCCATTGTTCTCATCTCCAAGCACGTCTACAACCTGGGCGTGGAGTCGGTCTTGCTGACCATCACGGGTTTCGTGGTCGGTCTTGGCCTTTCCTTCCGCAGCTCGACGGCGTACGAGCGCTATGCCGAGGGCAGACGCTACTGGCAAGTATTGACCAACGCTTCGCACTCCCTTGGTCGCGTCTTTTGGATCCACGCCAATGATCCCGAGGGACAGGATCCCCGTGAGCTGATGCTCAAAAAGGTGACTGCCATGAACTTGGTTGTCGCCTTCTCCGTCGCCCTCAAGCACCAGCTTCGCTTCGAGCCCTTTACAGCCTACTCGGACATGCAGCACATGATCGGCCACCTCCAAACCTTTGCGCGTGAAGCCACGACCGCGCAGCCAGAGAAGGCGCAGGGGCAGAGGAAGAAGTTCTTCAAGGAGGTCGGCGAGTACCTTGGTATCTCGTTCGCGACCAGCAACCCTCGCAAGATGATTAAGAAGTCGGAAAAGCCCCTGGGAAATCTCCCCGTTGAGATCCTGAGCCATCTTGCCATCTGCGTAGACGAGATGTGCCGCAATGAGCAGCTTGATGTTCCCATGCAGCAGACTATGGCGTACAACAACCTCGCCCTGCTCAACGACTGCATGACTGGTTGCGAGCGTGTGCTGAACACCCCTCTTCCTCTGGCTTACGCCATTGCCATCAGCCAGATCACGTGGGTATATGTGCTTCTGCTGCCCTTCCAGCTCTACTCTCTGCTCGACTGGGTCGCGATTCCTGCCACCGTATTTGCATCTTACATCATCCTCGGCCTCCTACTCATTGGCGGCGAGATCGAGAACCCCTTTGGCACAGATGTCAACGATCTTCCTCTCGAGCTGTACTGCGAGCAGATCGCGCACGACATGGACGTCATCGCCTCACACGAGAAGCGGAATCCCCAGGACTTCGTGACCAGCGATGCCAACATGCCCTTGTACCCTGCCAGTACCGCGCCCATGAGTGTCTGGATGAGCCGTAGTGAGGACAAGATCCGTGACGCGCTCAGAAACAAGCCGAAGAAAATGTTTGAGATGCGCAGGCAGCGGGACGCGGGGAAGAGTGTCCACCAGGCCGAGAACATGGTCTGACGTGCACCATGAAGCACTTTTCACGGGCGGCGTTCCTCCTTTCTTTGATCTGCATTGCACCGATCTATCTTTTGGGACCTTGGCGGAAGGTCTCGGGAAAGCCTGTATCTTTTTTTTTTTTTTTTTTTTTTTTTTTTTTTTTTTTTTTTTTTAAAAAATATATGGTGGGGGAGCTGTTTCAAGTGAAAAATCAAAATTTTAAAAAAAGTTGTGTTTTTTTTTTGGT